>NC_135979.1:23614500-23850229 GCF_053455715.1 Rhinoraja longicauda
GAAATCAATAGAGTGGAGGCCAAATTGACACTTGGAGGGGTGGATGATGAGCCCGCGGTCTTGAAGCCGCCGGAACACGGTCCGCAAATGGACCAAGTGTTCCTGCTCCGAGCGACTGGCGACCAGGATATCATCCAAATAAATGAAAACAAAAGACAAATCCCGATCAACATGGTCCATAAGCCACTGGAAAGCCTGTGCCGCGTTCTTCAAACCGAAAGGCATACGCAACCATTCGAACAACCCGAAGGGAGTGATCGTGGCAGTCTTTGGTATGTCTTCCGGACGCACAGGAATCTGGTGGTAGCCCCGCACCAAATCAATTTTGGAGAATACCATGGCACCTTCCAGCCCAGACGAGAAGTCCTGGATGTGCGGTATGGGGTAGCGGTCTGCCGTGGTGACGGCGTTAAGGCGTCGGTAATCTCCACATGGTCTCCACCCCCCAGATGCTATGGAGACCATATGCAACGGAGAGGCCCACGGGCTGTCGGACCAACGGACAATGCCCATTTGTTCCATCTTCCGGAATTCTGCACGCGCCACCACCAGTTTGTCCGGCGGCAACCTCCGGGCCCGAGCGAAAACGGGGGGCCCCTCGGTGGGAATGTGATGGACAACGCCATGCCGGGCAGAAGGGGCGTCGAAACGCTGAACGAGCAGCTCCGGAAACTCAGCCAGGACCGCAGCATACGGGTCGGAGGCCGCGACAATGGCCTGGACAGTCGGGCTGGGCGGGGTGGCAGGCGGTGAAGCAGCGGGCTCATCGCTGCTGGCGGAGGGTCGAAGGCCTTTACCTTGGACATCGGGAACTAGTGAAAAGGCCCAGAGGAAATCTGCACCCAGGATCGCCTGACCGACTTCCGTATACCATACGTGCGGATGGGGCTACCGTTAACCGCGATGAGGGCAGGCCCTCTCTTACCCGATCGGGCTTCGAGGTCGGTCGGCGGCACAATGCTGACTATGGCTCCCGTGTCGACCAAGAATTCTGTGTCCGTGAATCGATCTCGGACGCAGAGGCGTCGGTTCTGGCCAATCGCAACCGCCTCTATGTACGATCGGCTGAGGCATTTCCGAGAAAGTGCAAGGTGAGCGGCAGTTGCGGGCTTCTCCACCCCATGGCAGATGATAATAACACCAGCCACGCTTGTGCAGATCTTTTTGGCGGGGTTTTGAAGAAATGGCGGGAGTCGCGGCGCCATCTTGGTGCCGCTGCGGGCTGCCTAATGGTGCCGAGACCCTATTGATCGAACTGTGCTTTTTCGATTTGGACGCCATGAGCGCATCGGCTTTCTCCGCATATGCCACGGGGTCCTTCAAAGAACAATCCGTGAGCATAAGCCTAACATCTTTTGGAAGTTGGTCTCTTAAACATTGTTGTATCTGTTTCCACCAATTGTTTGACTGCACAGTCCATGTACCACCATAGTGCGTGTAAAAATATCATGCCCCACGTTACTCACCATTATCCTGGGCATAATGTCTGAACAACTCTTCCACTGAACAATCTCTGGCCACTAGAACATCTGGGAGATTGTTTGTATCTTTTTTAGTGAAGACAAATCCAAAGTACCGGTTCCACTCGTCTGCCATTTCCTTGTCACAATAAGACACGCACGTCTTCAAGAGATCAGCTCGCTCTCGCCCACGCCCCCCTCCCCGAAACTTTAACTAATGCGCTCCCCCCGCCACTCCCGGCATGCCTCGCACCTGACATTGCTCAGATCGGGCAGCGCTGACCGCCGGGAGGTGTAGTCACCTCTCCTGTTCCGAAAGGGGGGTGCAGGGGGGCACCCGCCGGTTGACGGGAGTGCCGTGCTCAGTGCCTTCCCTTTCCTCTCCCCTCTCGCATGGAGGAGCTTTAAGCGGCGTTGCCGGGCCCGCAGGAGGGGGTTTCGAGTGGGTGGAGGGAGGGTCGGGGTAGGAGGGGAGTGGGGGTGGGGGGAAGGAGAGAGTGGGGGAGGAGGGGGAGGGGTGGGGGCAGGAGAGAGGGTGTGGGCAGGGGGAGAGTGGGGGTGGGGGGAAGGGGGTCGGGGAGAGTTGGAGTGGGGGGAGGAGGGGTGGGGAAGGGGGACAGTGGGTGTGGGGGGGCAGGGGAGGGTGGGGTTGAGGTGGTTGGGGGTCGGGGTATGAGTGGGGGTGGCGGGACAAGGGGGACAGTGTGGGGCTGGGGCGAGTGGGGGTGGGGAAGAGAGTAGAATGGGGGGAGGGGGTAGGAGAGAGCGTTTGGGGGAAAGTGGGGGTGGGGAAAGGGGGGGTGGGGGAGGAGGAAGTTGGGGGGAAGGGGTGGTGGAGGAGGGGGTGGGGAGGAGGAGGTGGGGGAGGAGAGAGTGGGGAGGAGAGAGTGTGGGTGGGGGCGAGGGTGTGGAGGCGAGGGTGTGGGGTGTAGAGAGTGGGGGTGAGGAGGTGGGCAGGGGTGGGGAGAAGGGAAGAGTGGGGGTGGAGAGGAGGGAAGATTGGGGGTGGGGGGAGAGTGGGGTGCAGGCAGGTAGCGTGGGTGGGGAGGAGGGCAGGGTGGGGGTGGGGAGAAGGGAAGAGTGGGGGTGGGTGTGGGGGAGAGTGGGGGTGGGGAGGTTGGAAGATTGGGGTGGGGGAGAGTGTGGTGCGGGCAGAGAGAGTGGAGGTAGGGGGAGGGAAGTGGGGGCGAGTGGGGGTTAGGGGAGGGGGAGGGGGAAATGGGGTGGAGGAAGGGCTAGGGGTAGTGGGGGTAGGGGAGAGGCAAGTGGGGAAGGAGCAAGTGGGGGTGGGTAGGGGGGATGGAGTGGGTCAGTGGGGGGAGGAGGAGGGGGATAAGCGTGATTGAGTGGAGGGGTTGAGGGTGCTACAATACAGGAGCGGCTTTGTGTCCAGGGCCCACTCACTCACTCACTCACACCCTCTCCCCTTCCCTGTCCCCCATCTACACGGATTGGGCCCACTTGGTCTAGTCTCCATTAAACTTTCCCCCTCTCATCTTAAATCTTCGCCTTCTGGTATTGGACATTTCCACTGTGGGAAAAATACTTTATCTACCCTATCTATGCCACTTTAAACACAGCTAAACATTGCTTTTCCACACAACTTACCACTTCCCATCACTTCCAACTTGCATTTCAAAATGTAGTCCAGTATTAGGAGCAACAGAAGATGTAAATCATGGAACATTCCACATGGGAAACAATGTTGGTCTTGAAGTCAGCTCCAGTGGCGGCTTCACTTTCTTTCACCCGCACTTTGGCAACTCTGTGGTCTGGACAATCAGCTTCTGCTGTCCCCTTCTTTACATCTCACTGCCAGACATTATCCATTCCGTCGCTACTTCCCCACTGTCTCTCCACACCCACAACAAATAGCACAACCCACTGCAGGAACAACCCACTGCAGTTCACCTACCACTACAGCACGTCCACGGCCGATGTCATCGCACTAGCTCTACAATCATCCCTGGTACATATGGATACGAGACACCTACGTCAGACTCCTATTCATAGACTACAGCTCTACCTTTAATACAATTACACCATCCAAGCTTATCACCAAACTCACGGGACTTGGTTCCAGCACTCATCTCTGCAACTTGATCCTCGACTTCCTGACCAACTGATCGCAATCAGTGAGGATAGGGGATAAATCACCCTCTGCAATAATCCTCAACACTGGTGCTCTGCAAAGATGCGTTCTCAGCCCCCTTCTTTATTCCTTGTACACACACAGCAGTGTAGCCATGCACAAATCTAATTCAATTTTCAAATTCACAAACACCACCGCCATTGTGGGCCGGATATCAAATCATGATGAGACAAGTACAGGAAGGAGATTGAGAACCTGGTGTCGAGACAACAACCTTTCTCTAAATGTCAGCAAAACAAAGGAGATAGAGATCGACTCCAGGAAGCAACACTTATCCCCGTTTGCATTGGCGGCGCCAAATTAGAGATGGTTGAAAACGTCCAATTCCTAGGAGTCAATATCACCAACAACTTCTCCTGGACCACCCATGTTGAAGCAACAACCAAGGAAGCACATCAATGCCTCTACTTCCTTATAACTCTTGGGAAGTCTGGCAGCCCCCCCACGACTCTCATCAACATCTACAAATGCACCATACAAAGCATTTTATCAGGATGCATCACAGCTTGGTTTGGGAACTGGTTAAGACTGCAAGAAATTGCAGTGAATTGTGGACAGAGCACAGACCATCACACTAACCAACCTCCCATCTATTGACTCCATTTATACCTCACGCTGCCTCGGCAAGGTCAACAGCATAATCAAGGATGAATCGCACCCTGCCCACTCCCTCTTCTCTCCTCTCCCATCAGGCAAAAGGTATAGAAGTGTGAAAACGCACACCTCCAGATTCAGGGACAGTTTCTTCCCAGTTGTTATCAGGCAACTGAATCATCCTACCACAACTAAAGAGCAGTGCTGAACTACTGTCTACCTCATTGGTGACTCTTGGACTTTCCTTGATCAGACTTTGCTGGCTTTCTCTTTTTGGACAGCTAGTGGGAGAGTCTAGACCAACCACTCACCCTGGAGGAGCTGAACGGATCCATCCATTGCTTTGATTCGAACAAAACTACCGGACGCAATGGCTTACCGCCTGAGTGTACTCAGCTCTATGGGACTGGCTGGGCTCAGTCCTGCCGAAAGTGTACAATGCTACTCTTCCAGCTGGCAGCTTGTCAGATTCCATGAGGGTGGGCAGCAGAAGAAGGGGGGAGATGAATGATATTAGGAATTGGGGACCCATCTCATTGCTAAATATGGATTATAAGATCCTGTCCAGGTCAACTCTGCTCCAGGACAGGTGATCCACCCGGACCAAACGTGTACTGTTCCTAGCAGGGAAATCTCAGGCAGCCTGGCACTGCTCAGGGACACCATTGCCTCCTTGCAGGCCAGAGGGAAGCCTTGGAACAGGAGGCCTTCGACAGAACATGGCAGATGTACAAGATACACGTGCTGTCCAAAATGGGCATTGAGGAGAGAATCAGGAACTGGATCCAACTGCTCTACATTGTAGTGCAGTCCAAATCAACAGGTGGGAATCGGATAGCTTCCTCATCAGGTCTGGAGTCAGGCAGGGTTCCTCACTCTCCCATTATGTTTGTGTGCTGCATGGAACCATTTGTCGAATCCATCAGGAAGGACCAGAGCCTAAGAGCATCCGAGGGATGACATTGCCAGACATTGGGGGGCACCCAGATCCCTGTATATGGACGATGTCGCCGCCTTCTATTAGAACCCATGGTCGCTCTGCAGATTGATCAGCATTTGTGGCCAGTTTGAGTTGGCAACGGGATCCAGAGTTAACCGCAGGAAGAGCAAGGCCATGCTCTTTGGCAACTGGCCTAACTGATCTACCATCTCCTTCACCATCAAGTCTGCCTTCTTGAAGGTGCTGGGGATCTGATTCGGGAAGGGCCGAGGCATGTGACAAGAATTGGCTGGAGTTAATAGCTGAGGTTGGAAAAAAATTGGGGCGGTGGAAGCAGCGTTCCCTCTCAATAACGGGAAAGAATTTGGTCATCAGATGTGCGTGGCTGTTGGGGCGTTTGTACTGGGCGCAAGTGTAGCCCATTCCCCGCCTATCTGCCTCAGCAATCGCCTGGGCCGGTTTCCAGTTCATGTGGGGGTCATAGATGGATTGGGTCTGTCAGGTCACAAAGTCAGCAGACAACAGGGGGAAAAGTGTGCCCAAGGTCAAGTGCGGCTGCATCGGGCTGTGTGTAGAGCCAAAGCACTTGGGCATTAAGTGTCACTACCTGCCGAGGTTTACCTGTCCCCGGTGTTGTAAAGGTTGGGCCTGGCCACTCAATGTGCCATTGCCGCACCATCTGTCATTTGTCGAAAGGTTCTTCAACAACAACACCTTTGACCACATGTCCATCAGGCAGTGGTTAGCACAGAACATCTTGCAGGAACTGCAGGAAAAGGACTTGATGGATCCTGTGGTGCGGTTCCCTGAGCTGCCCAGCTTGTCTGGCGAAATGTCTCATCATCAGAACTCATGGCCAAGCACCAATACCTGGCTTGGCTGGCAGAGAGAACTGCCCTCCCAGTCAAATCCTTCCTATACCGTCGGAATCTTACTACCAGTGCGGATCGCAGAGTGTGGATTTGTGAAGAGAGTCTGGAGAATGATGCAATGGTCCTTGTCATTGTTTATCCCAAACAGCTCCGTACTCAGTTTTACATACTGTTCTCAGTGACACCTTCGGAGACGGACATCAAATGTTGCTGGAAGGTCATCAACTTGGTGAAAGATGCCCTTTGGTCTGCCCTGAACTTGTTGACCTCCCAACACAGCATGAGGTCCGTCATGGAATGTTGCCAACTAGCCCATTCCAGACTGCAGGAGAGACACTTAAGCTTGGTGCAGCCAACGCCAAGCCTCTATGGGGGAGAACCACAGTCTCGGGTCCTTCCACTGCTGGTCATTGATACCCCTTAACCAAGGGAAGGGATTTCACCCTTGGGAACCAGATGAAAGGCAAGGGTGCTTGATATAAGAATACTTTGTGAACACTACCGAACATAACACTAATGAATTAATGTATGTATAGACGCTGAGAATGTTGGAAGACTTTCTGCACAACCCTTGGCTTGTATATATTCATTATTATTCTGAATAAAGTTTATTATTGGAAAAAAATATTTTAAATGGTATTGTAGTACCCACGTCAACCACAATGAATGAATAAATGATTTAATTAATACTTTATTGTCACTTGTGACAAGTTACAGTGAAATTCTTTATTTTGCAGAGAAAGAGTTGGGGATGGTGCCAGTGAATGATTGGAACAAGCACTGTTCAACGTAACCAACAAAAAGGCAGGCATAAGCTGAGGCCCATGTGTGTGCCCATGGCTACACCTCTGATTTGAAGAAAGTGAGAGGAGTTGAACAAGAAGTTGAGGGTGAGGACAAATTACGTCAGATGGAGAAGAGTGTTTGTAGATGGAAATTGAGTCTCTGTCCTGGGAAGAACCGGAGATTTCTGAGACCTTTCTGGTGGGGGATGGAGGTGTAAAAGTATTGGACTTCCATGGTGGAGATGAGGCAACGTGGGCATAGAAAGTTTATCAAGAGTTGAAGAGCATGTGAGGTGTCTCAGATGTAGGTTAGAAGGGACTGGACAAGGGGGATAGAATGGAATCAAGGCATTTGTAGATGAGTTCTGTGAGGCAGGATCTGACAGAAACAATGGGTCTGCCAGGGCAGTCCTGTTTATGGATATTGGGAAGGATTGGGCAGAGTAGGGCTGGGGAATGACAAAGTTGGAGGCTATGGAGGTAAGATGAGGTCAGAAACAGTTTTGTGTTGGACTCTAGGGTAATGGTTAAGTGCAGGTATGAGGAGGTGTCCAGGACCTGGTGCCTGGCCTCAGCACACTAAAGGCACTACCTTTTCCTGTATATCCTCTGGCATCTAGTTCCATTAATCCGTCACCATCTGAGTGAAAATGTTGCTCCTTTTATAATATTTAATAGGAACCTCCTCAAATATACCCTGAGTAAAAGATAGTACATTCACCTTATTTATTCCACTCATGATCTTACACTGTTCTATAAGATCACCCCTCAGGTATAGGAGAAGTTGGACAGGCTAGGAATTTATTCCCTAACGCTGAGGCCCCCATGTCCTGGCAACATTATTATTATTATATTGCTTACAGTGCACTATTTTTACATATTCTTAGTGCTGCTGCAAGTAAAAATGTCATTTTTCTATCTGGGACATAGAGCATGACAAGACAATATTCTTGATAATCTCTTGATCTTGAGTATTGAATGGCAGCAGAGTTTGCTCCACCCCATCAGTTCCTTCCTGCAATTGGCTGTGACTGGGTTCAGCAGGATATAAATTGCAGCAGCTTGTGCCCAGGGTATTGGACCCACCTGAGGTGAGACCGGCTTGTTGGAGACGGACACAGTGAGTACCAGAGGGGCTGTTTGTGCGTTGCTGACACACGGGACTGGCTGCTGGTTCTTACTTTCATTGGATTGACACCAAATGAAATGAAATGAATTGAGGATTCTTTGTTTCAACAGGTTGGAGACAGGATGAAGCCCTTCGTTACAATTGTGCTTGTGATTGGCATTTACCTGTCAGGAACGGACAGTGCAGGTTAGTACTTGTCCTGAGGTGAGGAATTCCTGAGGGCAAACATCAGACACACTGCATCTTATGACAGAGATACTGAATCACTCGACTGTCTTCAAAGCTTTCCCTGGTCTGAAAATTGTACCTTCAGTAAATGGTGCTTGTTCTGGTGAAGGTAGTGGAGGGATAGAACAGAGTACAGCACAGGAATGGGCCCTTCAACCCACCGTGTCAGTGCTGACCATGATGTCGGTCTGAACTAACCCCATCTCCCTGGACTAACCCCATCCCTCCCTCCCTATGCTCATGTGTCTGTAAATGCCTTTTTAACACTGCTATTGTATCAGCTTCCAATACCAACCTGGCAGTGTGCTCCACGCACCTGTAAGCAAACACATGCTTTTCACACTTCATTTAAAATTTCTCCCTCCCACTTTAAACCTGTGCCCTCTGGTATTTGTCATTTCCAAATGAAGACTATCTACCCTAACTATGCTCCCCATCATTTTGTGTTTCTATCAGTTTGTCACTTGTCCTTCAATGCTCCAGTGAAAACAATCCTATTTAGTCCAATCTCTCCTTGTACCTAACGCACAACATTGTGGCTAAAAGACATTGAGGTTTTTACAAATAGTGCTTGCGATGTGCAGTTATCTGCACTGTAGGATACTGCATGGATAATGGCCATTTAGCCCATGATGTCCATACCTGATCTCTCTGACCTTTCCCAGGATTTGTCTTTCATTTCCTGACCTACTTTCCGCTTATGAGAGAAGCAACAACCTCCATTTCAATGCAGGGATCTACAACCTATGTTAACCCTTGGGATGCAGTAATCTCTGCTTCCAATGTGCTCCATGACGTGCTCTACCAGTTCCGGCTAATTTACCAGTACAATTTCAGCACTGCCGCCTTCCTGGTAAACTAGAAACAGGCTGAAGAGCAGTTTCTGCAGAATGTATTTCTAAAACCTCTACCCTGTATCTCAGCTTTAAAGAAAACATCGTTTTGCAGAAAACTGCTCTCTTGTTATCCTGTGCTCTATCTCAGATGGCAAAGTTACAATTTCAAACAGAGATTTAACATTCAAACTTTACATTTTACAGAATTGGATGGAAAATCAGCAATATTCCCAACCGAAACAGCCACGAGCTTCGTCAGGTTGAATGCAGCTGATTTCTCCAATTTGACTGCCTTTACTGTCTGCCTCAGGGCAGCCTCTGAAGAGACTCGCGGTTACAGTTTGTTCTCCTATGCAGTAAACAGTTCCAACAATGAGCTGCTGATTTGGCAAAAGTCGAATGAAAAACTGGTCCTGTATTTAGGAAATGTTGTCGCGAGCTTTTCCCTCACAAAAATGGATGCCTCATTGAGACACATATGTGTGAGCTGGGTGTCTCAAACAGGTGATATAATAGTCTGGGTCAATGGGAGACGTAGTCTATGGAAGGTTGGTGGAATGGGTAGAATTGTGGAAGGAAATGGCCAGTTTATAATTGGTCAGGAGCAAGACTCAGTTGGTGGAGGTTTTGACATCAAACAATCCTTTGTTGGAGAGATGACTGATGTTAATATGTGGGATTTTGTTCTAAAATCCAATGAGATTGAGTTGATCAGTCAGGGGTGTTACAGTGCGGGAGGGAACATCATTAACTGGGGATCAACATCATTTACATCAGGGGGGAGCGTACAAATTAAAGACAATAATGATTGTACATTTTAAATGTTTTGGCTCCAAAAAGCATTTAAATGTGCAGAGGGGAACACAATATCCTCAAACTGCTCTAGCTACTGTAAGAATGACCTTGTATTGCGATCTTTTCTCTCTAAACCAGATCAGTAGTAGGTGTTGATTCCAGAATAAAGGGGTGTTTATATCAGGGTAAGGGACCACTCACTGACTCCTTCCTGTTTCTCATCTCCCTCACTGACAGGGTAATGGCTTCAAACTCAATACACAAGAGTCTCGGCCATTCTCCGTCACACATTGAGAGTGGGACAGGATGTGGGGAACCATGGTGGATGTCTACAGGGATCAGCAGGGTGTAAACCCCAGGGCACTGCCCCACACACTGACCCCTGACTGAAGCCCAGGGACTGCTCAGAACGGACAAGTCTGCCCTCTTTAACCTGACGCCCTCCTCGTCCATTCTGCCGAAGCCCTTCCTCCAATCCCACTGGGAGCAGTTGGGCATCCCAGTTAAAAGGTGCAGCAGTACAGAGCGGTGTCTAGGGCATTTGGTGCCATCTCTCTGACACACATCTCCCTGACACACATCCGTGCCATCTCCTTGTGTAGACAGGAAAGTGTCAGGGGCAGGGGGGTGGTGGTGATGGGCAGACACGGCCTGTGGGGAAGTCCCTGTGGTGGAGGCTGATCCTGCTCTTGATTTAGATTGTGCTGATTGGAATTATTACTGTCTCTCTCTGTATTACCCTCTTGATTTAACATTGTTTGTTACACCAATGTTTGGAAAGCTCACAATGTGTTCTGTGCTTCCAGTGATTGTGATTGAACTGTAACATTGCAGTTTCATCAGCTTAATAAATGAACATCAAAACAACCAAGATCTTGTCTATGAATGACTCTGTGTGTGTGTGTGTGTCCAGTTAACACCGTACACTTCACTATGGTTTCATGCAATAAAATGACTGTGTGTGCGTCTTTGCCACCTCCAACCGGTACGATATTTTATTGTCGCGTGCTATCCAGTAAGTGAAAAGACTATACATGTTTATACATGTTCACAACAAAGCTGCCCACACTGTACAGTGCAAGGTGGAGACCAGAAAAGTCTGATTTTAATATAGTCTCTACAAAGAAGTAGATGGTAGTCAGGACCACTCTCCAGTTGGTGATAGAATGGTTCAGTTGCCTGACAGCAGCTGGGTAGAAAATATCCCTGAATCTGAAGATGGCCTCAGATATAGGGGAAGGTTGCACGACTCGGATTTATTTCCTGGTTCTCAGGAGGCTGAGGGGTGATTAAAAAGAGGTGTATAAAATCATGAGGGGAATACATAGGGTGAATGCACAGAGTCTTTTACCCAGGGTAAGGGAATCAAGAACTATTGGACATAGATAGAAACATAGAAACATAGAAAATAGGTGCAGGAGTAGGCCATTCGGCCCTTCGAGCCTGCACCGCCATTCAATATGATCATGGCTGATCATCCAGCTCAGTAGCCTGTACCTGCCTTCTCTCCATACCCCCTGATCCCTTTAGCAAAAAGGGCCACATCTAACTCCCTCTTAAATATAGCCAATGAACTGGCCTCAACTACCTTCTGTGGCAGAGAATTCCACAGACTCACCACTCTCTGTGTGAAGAAATGTTTTCTCATCTCGGTCCTAAAAGACTTCCCCCTTATCCTTAAGCTGTGACCCCTGGTTCTGGACTCCCCCAACATCGGGAACAATCTTCCCGCATCTAGCCTCTCCAACCCCTTAAGAATTTTATATGTTTCTATAAGATCCCCCCTCAGTCTTCTAAATTCCAGCGAGTACAAGCCCAGTCTATCCACTCTTTCCTCATATGCAAGTCCCGCCATCCCAGGGATTAATCTGGTGAACCTTCTCTGTACTCCCTCTAAGGAAAGAATGTCTTTCCTCAGGTTAGGAGACCAAAACTGCACACAACACTCCAGGTGCGGTCTCACCAAGGCCCTGTACAACCGCAGCAGAACCTCCCTGCTCCTAAACTCAAATCCTCTTGCTATGAATGCCAACATACCATTCGCTTTCTTCACTGCCTGCTGCACCTGCATGCTTGCTTTCAAATGTGAGAGAGGGAATATTTAATGGGAACCAGAGGAGCAACTTTTTCACTCAGAGGGTGTTGGATGTACAGAACAAGGTGCCAGCAGTGCTGGAAGAGGGAGTGTCTCTATCATGCTGAGGCCAGGCACCAGCTCTCAGACACCTCTTCATACCTCCCCTTTGACCAGGACCCCACAGTTGAAGACTAGGCCATCATCTTCTAGACTGTTTCTGATCTCATTACCCCGGCCATCTCCTTCGCACAGCCTCTTATCAATCTTATTGATCACCAGCCCTGCATTTCTATCTCCTTTCCAATGTCCATAAACAGGACTGCTCTAGCAGACCCATTAACTCTGCCTGCTCCAACTCCACAGAACTTTCTCCCAAATGCCTTGATTCCATCCAATTCCCCCTTGTCCAGTCCCTCTGACCTACATCTGAGACAGCCCACACGCCTTTCAACTCTTGACAAACTTTCCATTTCCAAGCCCCCTTTGCCTCATCTCTACCACTGACGCCCAGTCCCTTTATACCTCCATCCCTCACCTGGAAGGTCTTCCTTGAACAGAGACACAATCAATTTCAATCTACAAACACCCTTGTCTACCTGATGGAATTTATTCTCACACTCAACTTCTTGTTCAACTCCTATCACTGTCTCCATGTTGAAGGTGTAGCCATGGACACCTGCCTTGGCCCCAGCTATACCTGCCTTTTTGTGGGTTAGGTCAAATAGTCCTTGTTCAAACACGGCATGGCACCATCCCCCACTCTTACTCCACTACATCAACGACTACATTGGGGTTGACTCTTGCACCCATGCAAAACTTGTTGATTTCATTCACTTTAACATTAACTCCGCCCTGGCCCTCAAAATCACTGGAACTATCTCTGCTACCACTCTGCATTCTCGATCTCTTTGTCTCCAACATGTGGAATAGACTCCACCTGATGAACTGAATGCTTTTTATGCCCGCTTTGTGCAGAGGCCAACAGGACAGTGACACCTGGGCCTTCAGACTCCAGTGTGCCCATCCCTAGGGTGACTGGTGCAGAGGTTAGATCAGCCTTCCTGAGGGTAAACCCACGAAAAGCAACTGGCCCAGAGAGAGTTACTGGCCTTGTGCTTAGTAGTTGCGTGGACATCCCCAACCCCTACTTTGTTCTGAGGTACCCACCTGCTTCAAGAAGACCACCATCATCCCGGTGCTGAAGAAATGCAAAAACTCATGCCTAAACGACTACCGTCCAGTGGCCTTGAAATCCACTCTAGACCACTTCATTTGTAACTGCCGGCATGACATCAACTGTCTCAAATTTTCCACTCCCTCTACCTACTTCAACCTCTCCCCTTGTGAACATACTGCTCATTCTGCAACAACCCCGACATTATCATCAAACCCACCGACAAGGGAGGTGCCCTGGTGAACAGATTCATGGATAGGAAAGATGTAGTGGGATCTAGGCCAACAGTGGGCACATGTTACCAGATTAGCTGGGTCACATTGTTTGGCATGGATGATTTGGACTGAAAGGCCTATTTTATTGCTGTATGAATCTGACTCGAAGTAAGTCCCAGTCATTATTGGGGATGTGACTGTCAGGAAATGACTGTCAGGCAAAGCCAATGAAGTGGGACACGCGTCAAGCAAAGTTTTCTTTATTCCTCAAGCCCATACAGCTCCCCAAACCCCTAATCAGTTCAACTCCTCCTGGAACTCCACTACCAACTGCCACTCCTCCCCATTCACAGTTCCGTGACCAGCCCCCCCCCCCCCCCCCTCCAGCCGAGGGTTTGCACCACGCGTGGCTCACCACTAGGGACCGCCACATGACCCCGTCCCCCAGAACTAGAGGCATGGAACCGAACGGGAAGACGAATGAGGCAGCCAGACCTCATGCATACGTCCCCACGCAAAGGGCACAAGCCTGGTACGGACAAATTCGGCAGCAATCGGGACGGCAGATGCCCCCAATGATGAGGCTGAGCCACCCTCACTGGCTCGCTAAGGTCCAAATGGGCCGGCTTCAGTCTCCCGTCGACCACCCATGTCCAAAACAAAAGTAGCAGGCCCAAGCTGCGGCACACGAAAGGGACCATCATATGGGGGCGGCAAAGGCAACGTGTGTGTGTTGTGGAACAGAAAAACACACGAACAGTCCATGAGAGCCGACGGCACATGGGCAGGAGGCACTCCATGGCGAGACGACGGGACAGAAGAGAGGGCACCGACCTCCTCCCTCAAACGGACCAACATAGATGACGGCTGATCCCGGGATGCACCAGCGGCTGGAATAAATTCCCAGGGAACAGTGAGCTTGGCTGAGGATGAAGCCACTGCGTAAAACCGCGTAAAACGGTCCACCACCGTCAGAAGATGCGAGGCACCCCGGGATGGAGGCAGCAGCCTCACGATATCCAGGTGAACACGGTCAAAGTGCCGGCGAGATACTGCAAACTCATGCACTGGCGCCCGGACGTGCCGCTGCACCTTCGATGTTTGACACGGAATGCACGCCCCGGCCCAGTGACCAACCTGCTTCCACAACCCAAGCCACATGAAAGGTGCAGCCACGATCGCGACCGTCACAGAAATAGACGGGTCGGCTAACCCATGAATGACGTTAAAAATCCAGCGACGCCAGGCAGCCGGAACAATGGGCTCATGGAAACGTCGTACAGGACAGTAACGTCTGAGGGCCCAATGGCACATCGTCCAGCACCAAACAAGAATCTGCAGTTCGGTAGGCTGGTATCTCTTCATCCGCCATCTGCGCCACAGCCAGGGTGGAATAATCGACGCCCGGGGCCACGTCGATGATGGCCTCATTAGCTGGCGGGACAGGGCGATGATGGCCTCATTAGCAGGGCGGGACAGGGCGTCAGCAACCAGGTTACATTTGCCTGCAATGTTGTGGATGTCGGTCGTGAAATCGGAGATTGCTGTGAGCTGGAGCTGTTGCCAAGTGGACCAGGAATGCGAAACCTTAGCGAATGCAAAGGTGAGGGGTTTATGGTCAGTGAAGGCAGTAAAGTCCCGGCCCTCCAGGAAATAGCAGAAGTGTCACACTGTCAAGTGCAAGGCAAGAAGCTCCCGGTCGAACGCTCTGTAAATCTGTTCCGCCGGCGACTGGTGATTGAAAAAGGCGAGAGGCCGCCAGTAACCGTCGAGCGAGTGTTCCAGAACGCCGCCGACCGCGGAGTCCGAGTCCTCCACCGTTAGGGCTGTAGCGGCGTTGACCCACGGATGCACCAGCATCACCGCCCGAGCAAACGCTTCCTTCACCCCGTCAAAAGCAGCCACCGCGTCGTCGTTCCACTGCACGTCCCACCGCTTACTAGTTAGCAACTGAAAGAGCAGCCGCATTATCTTTGCCTCCGCCGGCACAAATCAGTGATGGAACGTGGCCATCCCAACAAACTCCTGAAGGCCCCACACAGAGGAAGGCCGCGGAAACTGGCGAATGGCCTCGAACTTGACCTTGTCCGGAAGCGGAACAGCACCGTGTTGAGTCACGCGGTGGTCCAGAAAGTCGATGGCATGGAGGCCGAGCTGGCATTTGTGGGGGTTGATGACGAGACCAAGCTCGCTGATGCGCTGTCACAACAAACGCAGGTGGGCGCAATGTTCTTTCCAAGAGCGACTAGCCACAAGGATATCGTCCATGTAAATGAAAAGGAAATCGAGTCCCCGATCCACGGAGTCCATCAAGTGTTGGAAGGCCTGTGCAGCGTTCTTAAAGCTGAAGGGCATACGCAGCAAACTCAAACAACTCGAAGGGGGTAATTAAAACCATTTTGGGCACATCCTCCAGCCGCACGGGGATCTGGTGGGAACCCCAGACTAAGTCGACCTTCGACCTAAGAACTTAGCCCCAGCCAGATGGGCGGAGAGATCCTGTGTGCGGGGAATGGGCTAGCGATGGTGGCGTCGTTCAGGCAGCGGTAGTCGCCACAAGGCCTCCAGGCCCCAGAGGTCTTCGGTACCATGTGCCAACAACAAAGAAGTAACGAGTGTCGTCGGCTGTAATCCTGCGTATGTGGAATTGAGCTTCCGCCTGCTGGAACCACACCTGGGGCTGGAGGTGCAGAAGACCAGCAGCTTAAGTGCAACCGTGTTTTGGGGCCGAGGGGTGGCGGCATCCATTATTGCCATCCAAAATACCTATTTTGGACCGTCGGGGGATCACAAATAAAGTGGGACACGAGTGTCATGCAAAGCCAATGAAGTGGGACTCGTGTAAAGGGGAGTTTTCTTTATTGCTCAAGCCCACACAGCTCCCCAAACCCCCAACCAGTTCAAATCCTTCCGGAACTCCACTGCCAACTGCCACTCCTCCCCATTTCAAGTTCCGTGACCCCACCCCCACCCCCCGAGTCAAGGGTTTTGCACCATCCGTGGCTCACCACCATGGACCGCCACAGCCCACCACGACAAACCCGTTACTTTTGCATCTTTCAGTAATCTGCAAATCTGTTCCTCTATTTCCCGCTGCCTATTGAGAGCCTATAGTACAATTCCATTAGACTGATTGCACCTTTCCTAGTTTTAACCTCTACCCATATTCCCTCTTTGAAGGAACCCTCCAGATATAGATCAGTTACTGATATGGGCAGTGAAATTGTAGATGGAGTTTAATACAGTCAAGTGTGAGGTGTTGCATCCAACAGGTCAAATATTATGGGAAGGTGCTCAAAGTGTTGAAGTAACTCAGCAGGCCAGGCAGCACCTCAGGAGAACAAAGAGAGATGCCATTTCAATCTAGACCCAGGCTGAAAAAGGGTCCCGAACCAAAACATCACCTGTCTACATTCTTCAGGGATATCCGGCCCGCTGAGTTACTCCAGTACATTTGTGTCTTTTTAGTTAAGCAGTGTCTGTAGCTCCTTGTGGTAAAGTAAGGGGAAAGTACATAACACTTTGAATTTGTATTCACCTCCCCTCTCACACTGGTTCCCATTTCACCCGACCTTACTCTCTTATCTCTTCTTGAACTTTCCGTCCTATTAATTCGTGAGTCTTTCATAACTTTTCATGTACTCTCTTTCCCTTTAACTCCATCCTTGTACTCCCAATTTGTCAACTGATGATGCATCGATCCCAGACCTATCAGGCCTCAATTTGATGGTGGGAGACCACTGGGAGAATGTGTGTCCCCTTCTGAATGGATGAAGAACAAAGCTGTTCCTGGTATAGCTCTTTCATGAGTATCTGACTGTTCAGCTTGTTCTACAGTTGCCGCACTCCGAGAGTTATCAGTTTACAACACCAGAGGGAGCTCTTTCTCCGTGTGACCTTGCTTGTCCTGTTCCCACCACCTGAGACAAAATCTTTGCGTGTGTTATTTCACATCCCACCTGTGTCCTCAGTCTGATAACTCTGGGGCTGCATCATTATATTTCAGACACTGCC
Source organism: Rhinoraja longicauda (assembly GCF_053455715.1). Taxonomy (NCBI): domain Eukaryota; kingdom Metazoa; phylum Chordata; class Chondrichthyes; order Rajiformes; family Arhynchobatidae; genus Rhinoraja; species Rhinoraja longicauda. The sequence goes on from NC_135979.1 coordinate 23,631,772, forward strand.
AGGTTGAGACACCAATCCTGTTGGTATACCTCCAGCAGAAGTCACACCAACAGTATTACACTTCCGTAGATAGACACAACATGCTGGAGTAACTCTGCGGGACAGGCAGCATCTCTGGAGAGAAGGAACGGGTGACGTTTCGGGTCGAGATCCTTCTTGAGGAGATGCTGCCTGTCCCGCTGATTTACTCCAGCATTTTGTGTCTATCTTCGGTTTAAACCACCATCTGCAGTTCCTTCCTACCTACATTTACACTTCCCTTCTTAGATCCCTACACAGGGACCTTAGATCCCTACACAGGGACCTTAGATCCCTACACAGGGACCTTAGATCCCTACACAGGGACCTTAGATCCCTACACAGGGACCTAAGATCCCTACACAGGGACCTTAGATCCCTACACAGGGACCTTAGATCCCTACACAGGGACCTTAGATCCCTACACAGGGACCTTAGATCCCTACACAGGGACCTTAGATCCCTACACAGGGACCTTAGATCCCTACACAGGGACCTTAGATCCCTACACAGGGACCTAAGATCCCTACACAGGGACCTTAGATCCCTACACAGGGACCTTAGATCCCTACACAGGGACCTTAGATCCCTACACAGGGACCTTAGATCCCTACACAGGGACCTTAGAAGCAACCTGGACAGTTGGAACATAAGGATATAGGATCAGAGGCGATTTGGCCACAACCTAATGCTCAAGCAGGATAACTTTTAGACTTTAGACTTTCAGGATACAGCTCAGAAACAGGCCCTTCGGCCCACCGAGACTGTACCGACCAGCGATCACCCCGTACTCTAGCACTATCCTACACACAATTTACAATTAACAAAAGCCAATTGATCTGCAAAGCAGTACATCTTTGGAATGTCAGATGAAACCAGAGCACCCTGAATAAACCCATACAGTCACACAGAGCACGTACAAACTCTGTACAAACAGCACCAGTAGTCAGGATGGAACCTGAGTCTCTGGCATTGTAAGGCAGCATCTCTCCTGATGCACTACTGTGCTGCCTGAGTTGTCCTCTTGTTTGGTAAACATGGATCTTTTACCTGCATCTTTCTACGAGCTGTTTATCCACTCTTACTTCTTCTTCTCCCACACAGAACAAAGATAGAATTCTCCTGGCCCACACTTTTCTGCCCACCACCCTCTACATCCGACACATCATTGTCCAACATTTCTGTCACGTCCAACGTGATCCCACCACCAGTCACATCTTCCCATCTCCACCCCTTTCCGCCTTCTTCAGCAACTCTTCGGTTCACTCATCCCTCCCCACATAAAACACCTCTTCTCCAGGTACTTTCCCCTACAACTGCAGGAGATGTAACTGCTGCCCTTACAACTCCACCCTCATATCCATCTACGGGCCTCAGCAGTCCTTCCATGTGTGACAGAGGTTTACATGCACCTTCTATAGCCTCATCTACTGCATGTGTTCCCGATGTGGCCTGCTGTACATTGGCTAGAGCAAGCGTGAACACAACGACGATTTTTGCCAAAACACACGCTTTAGTCCCAACATCACCTCCTTCATCTCAAACTGCCCTTCCATATTAGTATTCTCCATACTGTCCTCCATGTCTAACTGTCCTCCATATCCTTCTCTTTAGTGAATAAAGAAGAAAAGTACTCTACGTACAAATTCCCTACTTTATCCAGGAACTTATCCCTGATTATACTCTTGTTTTGATGCATGTATTAAAAAGTCTTGGAATTTACTTTAATCCGACTCACCAAACCCAGTTGATGACTCCTTTGGGCTCTACTACTTGCCTGCTTGAGTTCTTTCTTCCTTGATTTATATTCCTCAGAGGCCCTATCTAACTTTATCTTCTGAAACTTTGCATGCACTTTTTTGTTTGAGTAAATATACAACCTCTTTGGTCATCCAATGTTCCCTTACTTTGCCATTCATATCATTCCTTCTCACTGGAACATGCCAGTCCAGAACATAGATTAACTGGCCTTTAAATAATTCCCACATCGTACCTAAAAACTGTCCCCCATGTACGCTCCTGAGTTCCTGCCAAAATATAATTTGCCTTACTCCAATTTATTACCTTTCCACAAGGTCCAGACTTATCCCTGTTCAAAATAACCTTAAAACCTATGGAGTTCAGGTCTGTCCTCAAAATGCTCTTCCACCAGTCACCTGACCAGGCTTGTTTCCCAACACAAGGTCCCTTCTCGGATTGCTCTATCCACATACTGTTTATAGAAACCCTCTTGGGCAAACCTTACAAATTCTGCCCCGTCTATGCTTTTGGCACTGAACAAGTGCATGTCAATATTGGGGAAGTTAAACTCACCCACTAAGACAGGCTTGTTGCTTTGGCATATTTCGGTAATCTGTCTACATATCTGTTCCTCCATCTTCCATTGGCTATTGGGGGCCCCGAAGATGGGTAGGTCAAACACAATCCCATTAGAGTGTTTGTATCTTCCTTTTATTTAGGTTCTACCCATATCGCCTCAGTGGACAAACGCTCCAGTATGTCGTCTCTGAGTGCCGCCATGATATTCTCCCTGATTAATAAAGAAACTCCTCCACCTCTTTCCCCTCACATTGGACCCCTGGAACGTTGAGCAACCTGTGGCATTCCTCTTGCAATCATGGTTCCCGATGTCTACAACTTTACAGTCCTGAGTACCGATCCATACCCTGTTCATATGCTTTTGCCACATTGCCCCTTGCATTGAAATAAACTTCACCATCAGCTTTGTGACATTCCTTAACTTTTCTCTGTCTGTCATTCCTTTTGAGAATTACTGATCGTAACTTCTACCTTCCAATCAGCCCTTCCAATTGCTGGTCTACTACTCAGGTTCCCACCTCACTGCCACTCTCCTTTAAATCTAAGCAGCATTGGTTATGATTAGTAAACTGGTGGATGACATGAAAATCGGTGGTGCAGTGAATAGTGAGAAAGGGTGTCTAAGGTTACAGAAGTATAAACGGAATATTGAGTGGAGCATTGGCATAAGGAATTTAATCTTGACAAATACATGAGGTAGTAACAGGGCACTGAGAAATATTGAACTGAGAGTCCCTGGGGTTAAACTCCATAGTTCTTATATATACAAGCAAGTTTCATAGCAAAACATAATCATTCTTATCCAAGAAGCACTCAAGTTCCTGCAGTGCCCAGTGGACTGGAAAATGGCAATGGACACTGCATCCTCCCTCTCTAGGAACACCTAGGCATGGATGTGGGAGGCTTCTAAAAATGAGACAGGGCAAGTTCAGGACTGACATGTTCCTGCTAGAGTGAGGGAAACCATAAAGACACAAGGAACTGCTGAAATCTTGAGTAAAACACAAACTGCTGCAGGAACTCAGCAGGTCAGGTAGCATCTGTAGAGGTAATTAACATTTCAGGTCGGACTCTTCTTGAGACCAGTGAAGGTAAGGCTAGCAGGATTAAGGAGGCGTGTTAAGACACTGGTCAGGAAAAGGAGGAAAGCATATGTCAGATATAGGCAGCTGAGTTTAAATGAATCTACCTCATTGGACACCTTTGAACTCTCTTTAATTGGACTTGACCAGACTTTATCTTGCACTAAAAGGTTGGACCCTATATCCTTTATCTGTACACTGTGGACAGCTTGATAGTAATCATGTAAGCTTTGCTTTGACTGGATAGCATGCAAACAAAAGCTTTTCACTGTACCTAGATAGGCATGACAATGATAAACTAAACAAACAATTTTCTATTCCTTCATTCACATTTCTTTCCTTCACTCTTGCCTATTATTATTTCTCTTATATCTTATTATATCTCTTTTTCTTTCCTTCTATCTACCCTTCTACCATCGGCTTTTTTTCCTGTCCTTGCTTTCCTTCCTTCATTCTTTCCTTGGATTTATTTTTTCCTTCCTTTAATTTCTTGCTTTTTCTTTCCTTTCTTCATTTACCTTCCTTTGTTCTTTCCTTTTGTTCATTCTTTCCTTCCAATCTGCTATTTTCCTTATCCCTTCTTTTCCTGCCCGGTCTTTCCTTGTGTCATTATTTCTCTCTTTTCATTCCTTTCGTCATTCTTTTCGTCATTCCTTCCTCTTGTACATTTGTCTTCCTTCTATCATTGTGTAGGAAGGAACTGCAGAGAGACACAAAGTGCTGGAGTAACTCAGTGGGACAGGCAGCATCTCAGGAGAGAAGGAATAGGTGACGTTTCGGGTCGAGACCCTTCATCACACTGAGAGTCAGAGGAGGGAGAAGATACAGAGATAAGGTGTGAGAACGAGACTTCAAAAGGGATGGAGATTAAGGAAAATGTAGAATAGATCATTGTTAGCTCGGAGAACTTAACAACAAAGCAAACAGAGATGAAATGTAATCAGGGAGAGTCAGATTGGTCGGAGAACTGAGAAGGGGAGGAATGGAGAGAGAGGGAAAGCAAGGATTACTTGAAGTTAGAGAAGTCCGCTGGGGTGTAAGCTGTCCGAGCAAAATATGAGGTGATTAGCAACCGGGAGATCAATAGGTTTATGTGGACTGAGCAGAGGTGTTCAGCAAAACAATCGATGAGCCTGCGCTTGGTCTCACCGATATATAGGAGTCCACACCTGGAATAGCAGACACAGTAGATGCGTTTGGAGGAGGTACAAGTGAACTTATTCCTCACCTGAAAAGACTGTTGGGGTCCATGCAAGGAGTCGAGGTAGGAGGTACAGGGACAGGTGTTGCATCTCCTGCAGTTGCTGGGGAAAGTACCTGGGTAGGAGTTGGTTTGGATGGAGAGGGACGAATAAACCAGTGAGTTGCAGAGGGAATGGTCACTGCAGAAAAGGGTGGAGATGAGAAGATGTGGCCAGTGGTCAGATCCTGTTGGAGGTGGCAACCATGCACACATAGTCATTTTATCACATGAAAACAGAGTGAAGTGTACTGAGCGTTAACTGGAGACCGGACACACACAGAGTCATTCATAGACAAGATCTTTGTTGTTTTGATGTTCATTTATTTAGCTGATGAAACTTATGAGAAGCATAGATCCACTGGACAGTCAGAACATTTTTCCCAAAGATGGAAATGTCAAAGACTCGAGGGCATGGCTTTAAGGTGAGAACGGCAAAGTTTAAAGGAGGATGGTATGGCAACTGCTCTGTCTCCGACCGGAAAGCACTGCAGAGGGTGGTGAAAACTGCCCAACGCATCACCGGTTCCTCACTCCCCTCCATTGAGTCTATCCAGAGTAGGCGATGTATGCGAAGGGCGCGCTGCATCGTCAAGGACAGCTCTCACCCCAACCACAGATTGTTTACCCTCCTCCCATCTGGGAGGCGCTACAGGTCTCTCTGTTCCCGGACCTGCAGGTTCAGGAACAGCTTCTTTCCTGCGGTCGTTACCTTACTTAACTCTGCGCTTCGGTGATTGCTGCCATCCCCCCCACCCCACCCCACCCCACCCACCCTCGGGCACTCCTCCCATCAGTTACTGATCTCACTCACCGGAATTTCCACTACCGCTACTGAATTACTGTATATATTATATGTTTTACTATTCCATCGCATGCACTCTGGTTAAGATGCTAACTGCATTTCGTTGTCTCTGTACTTGTACACTGCACAATGACAATAAAGTTTGTATTGTATTGTATTGTATTGAGATATGTGGGATACGTATTTAACACAGATAGTAGAAGGTGCCTTCAATGCGCTGCCAGGGGTTGTGTTGGGGCAGATACGACAGTGGTGTTTAAGAGGGTTCTAGATGGACATATGGATATGTAAGGAATCGAGAGATCTGAATCACATGCCAGAAAAGGAGATTGGTTTAACGTAGCATCCTGTTTGGCATAAACATTGTGGGCTGTAGGGATTGTTCCTGCCCACTGTTCTATGTTCTGTGGGTGTGGGGAGACCATGGGGAAATGCTAATGGAATGGATAATGTCTGGCAGTGAGATGTAAAGAAGGGGACAGTAGAAACTGATAGTTCAGACAACAGAGCTGCCAAAGTGTGGATGAAGGAGTATGAAGCCATCACTGGAGCTGACTGCAAGACCACCGGAGTCACTGTGATTTACAGGTATCGCTGCCTCTAAAAAGGTAGCAAGCATCATCAGAGACCAACACCACCCTACACTCATTTCATCCTTGTCATCGGGAAGAAGGTAAAGGAGCCTGAAAACTGTAACGTCCAAGTTCAGGAACATTTTCTTCCCTACAGCCATCAGCCTCTTAAACAGTACAACCTCCATTAAGCTCTGAACTACATAGACTATCATAGTTAGTATTACACTATTGTTGTTTGTTTTTTAGGTGTACGTATGTATATACTGTATATGTGTGTGTATGTGTGAAACTGTAAGTGTATGTATACACACACTGAACTTTTGTTTTTCTCATTATTATATTGCTTACAGTGCACTATGTTTACATATTCTTAGTGCTGCTGTAAGTAAAAATTTCATTTTTCTATCTGGGACATAGAGCATGACAAGAAAACATTCTTGATAATCTCTTGATCTTGAGTACTGGATGGCAGCAGAGTTTGCTCCACCTCATCAGTTCCTTCCTGCAGTTGGCTGTGACTGGGTTCAGCAGGATATAAATTGCAGCAGCGTGTGCCCAGGGTATTGGACCCACCTGAGGTGAGACCGGCTTGTTGGAGACGGACACAGTGAGTACCAGAGGTGCCGTTTGTGCGTTGCTGACACACGGGACTTTCTGCTGGTTCTCAGTTTCAATGGATTGACACCAAGTGAAATGAAATGAATTGGGATTTCTTTGTTTCAACAGGTTGGAGACAGGAGGAAGCCCTTCGTGACAATTGTGCTTGTGATGTGCATTTACCTGTCAGGATCGGACAGTGCAGGTTAGTACTTGTTCTGGTGTGAGGAGTACCTGATGGCAAACATCAGACACACTGCATCGTAGGACAGAGGCACTGGATCACTCGACTGTCTTCAAAACTTTCCATGGTCTGAAAATTGTACCTTCAGTAAATGGTGCTTGTTGTTGTGAAGGTAGTGGAGGGATAGAACAGAATACAGCACAGGAATGGGGCCTTCAACCCAACATGTCTGTGCTGACCATGATGTCAGTCTGAACTATTCCCATCTCCTTGCCCATGGTCTGTATCCCTCTCTTCCTGGATGTTCATGTGTCTGTGTAAATGCCTCTTTAACACAGGTATTGTATCAGAATTCAGGACTGCCATGTGCCAGTAAGGAGGGATAAGGATGGCAAGGTAAGGGAACCTTGGGTGACCAAAGAGGTTGTAAATATGGTTGAAAAGAAAAAGGAAGTAAATGTCAGGATTAATAAACTGAAGTCAGACAGGGTCTTTGAGGAATATACAGCAAGGAGGAAAGAGCTCAAGGAAGGATCAAGGAGTGACGTACACTCTGGGAGTTCAATGAGTGGATGTCATATCCCAGACAGAGACTGGATGGGCTGTTTCTGAAGACTGATGATATATCGATCACAGACCGATTAGGCCTCAACATGATGGTGGGAGACCACTGGGAGAGTGTGGCGAGAGACAAGAATATTTCATTGAGAAATGTCCCGAAACAGAACAATGAAATGTTCTTACTTGCAGCAGAAAAACGTTATTTAGAGTATATATAACAGTATTCAACTATAAACTCAGCAGATATCATAATAAAGAACAAAAAGAAGTACTATTAGTTTATAAAGAAAAAAAGGAAATATCTTCAGAATGCATGAAGAATAAAGCTGTTCCTGGTGTTGCTCTTTCATGGATATCTGATCGGCTTTCAAGATATCTGATCGGTGCTCCACTTGCCGCGCAGCTCACTGAGAGTGTTAGCAACTTACAACAGCAGAGGGAGCTCTTTCCCCATGTTACCTTGCTTGTCCTGTTCCCACAACTGGAGCGAAAAACTGTGCGTGTTGTGATGTCTTGAAGGTCGGGAGCTTTTCTCTTGAAGGTTGGGAGGTGTGGGTGCCGGAAATGAAAACAGAAAAGATCTTCTTTTCAAACTTAAATTCCATATATTTAGTCTTTTCCAAAAACAGGTAAACTTAATTGTTTGCAGACAAGTACACAAAACCAAAACAGGTAGTTAAATCAAAACTTTAGTTTGCTGCCTTCTTACAAAGTATAACTCAAACACTGCTTGCCTCCCTCCCTCCCTCCCTCCCTCCCTCCCTCCCTCCCTCCCTCCCTCCCTCCCTCCCTCCCTCCCTCCCTCCCTCCCTCCCTCCCTCCCTCCCTCCCTCCCTCCCTCCCTCCCTCCCTCCCTCCCTCCCTCCCTCCCTCCCTCCCTCCCTCCCTCCCTCCCTCCCTCCCTCCCTCCCTCCCTCCCTCCCCCTCCCTCCCCCTCCCTCCCTCCCCCTCCCTCACTCCCTCCCTCCAGTGTCAGCAGCAATCAGTATCAGCAGCAATCAGTATCAGCAGCAATCAGTGTCAGCAGCAATTAGTGTCAGCAGCAATCAGTGTCAGTAGCAATCAGTATCAGCAGCAATCAGTGTCAGCAGCAATCAGTGTCAGCAGCAATCAGTGTCAGCAGGGCAGGCAGGGTTTTGTAGTCTTTTGCTGGCAGCCATGATGGTTTGTAGTCCTTTTTGCATCCACCGGGAGGAAATGTATTTCCCCTCTATGACTCTACCTCTCATGATATCAGAGTGTGTTATTTCACATCCCATGTGTGTCCTCAGTCTGATAACTCTGGGGCTGCATCATTATATTTCAGACAATGCCGTTGGTGAGACACCAATCCTGTTGGTATACCTCCACTTTGGTGGTAAGAACAGGAAGGCAGATAATGGTGTCAGATTAGGAGAAGGGGAAGTGCAACGAGATCTGGGTCTACTTGAACATCAGTCGCTGAAAGTAAGCATTCAGGTACAGCAGGCAGTGAAGAAAGCCAAAGGCATGTTGACCTTCATTGCGAGAGAATTTGAGTTTAGGAGCATGGAGGACCTACTGCAGTTGTACAGGGCCCTGGTGAGATCGCACCGTTATAATTGTGCTCAATTTTGTTCTCCTAATTTGAGGAAGGACATTATTGCCATTGAGGAAGTACAGTGTACGTTCACCAGGATACTTCCCGGGATGGCGGGACTGACGTATGATGAAAGAATGGGTCGACTGGGCTTGTGTTCCCATGACCACATGCAGAATGTCTGTAATGGGAGCTTTGTTTTTCAGCCATGGCTGTGGGTATATGTCAGGTTGGGTGGAGTACTGAGCTTTGTGTCACATCAGGGGTGTTGCAACATGAATGAAGGTAAAGTCAGTGTCACATCATTTACTTCCAAAACCATGACACCAGATCAAGCCAGAAATGGTGTCTGAAGCCAGAGGAATGATCATACACACAGAACCTGGAACAGGATACTATGTAGCAAGGAACTATAGATGCTGGGTTACACTGAAGATGGACAGAAAGTGCTGGAGTAACTCAGTGGGACAGGCAGCATCTCTGACTGGAATCCAAAGAAGGGTCTCAATGTGAAACGTCACCCATTCCTCCTATCCAGAGATACTGCCTGTTCCGTTGAGTTACTCCAGCATTTTGTACCTATCTTCACTGGAACAGTACAGCACAGGAACAGGCTCTACAACCCACAATGTCTTTGCCAACCATGATGCCAATGTAAACTAATGCCATCTCTCTGCACATGATCCACATCTCTGCATCTCCTGCCACTTCATGTCTAAATGTCTCTTAAACGTTGCTGTTGTATCTGGTTCCACCAATTGTTTGACTGCACATTCCATGTACCTCCATACTGTGTGTAAAAATAAAAACTTGCCACATCTCCATTAAACTTTCCCCCTCTCATCTTAAATCTTCGCCTTCTGGTATTGGATATTTCCACTGTGGGAAAAATACTTTATCTACCCTATCTATGTCACTTTAAACACAGTTAAACATTGCTTTTCCACACAACTTACCACTTCCCATCACATCCAACTTGCATTTTAAAATGTAGTCCAGTATTAGGAGCAACGGAAGATGTAAATCATGGAACATTCCACATGGGAAACAATGTTGGTCTTGAAGTCAGCTCCAGTGGCGGCTTCACTTTCTTTCACCCACACTTTGGCAACTCTGTTGTCTGGACAATCAGCTTCTGCTGTCCCCTTCTTTACACCTCACTGCCAGACATTATCCATTCCGTCACCACTTCCCCACTGTCTCTCCACACCCACAACAAATAGCACAATGGTCAGGAACATCCCTATAGACCACAAAGTCCATGCCGAATATGATGCTGTTAAGCCAATCTTCATTGCCTGCATGTGATCCATATCCCTCATTCCCTGCATATCCATGTCCCTATCTGAAGGCCTTGTAAATCAGTAAAGGTCGGGAGAGCAGGATCAAGGACGACTGTTGGCTGAAAGCAAGTAAGTGTTAATTGAAGGTAAAAAGTCGGTTTAAAAAGAGCGCCAAAGGGACGCTAGCAGGCAATCAGTGAAGCGCATACCTCCAAGCTCGTCAGGAAGGCAGGATAGAAGTGAGTACGTGCATTGGCTGATCAATTAAATTAGTAGTTTGGTAAATTGGCCATTCAGGCAATTTAGTGACTGATATAAACAGTGCGGCCCTGTCTGGGTGCGGCCGCCCTGTGGGACAGGGTGCCCCGTGGGACAGGGTGCCCCGTGGGACAGGGTGCCCCGTGGGACAGGGTGCCCCGTGGGACAGGGTGCCCCGTGGGACAGGGTGCCCCGTGGGACAGGGTGCCCCGTGGGACAGGGTGCCCCGTGGGACAGGGTGCCCCCCCCCTGTGGGACAGGGTGCCCCGTGGGACAGGGTGCCCCGTGGGACTGGGTGCCCCGTGGGACTGGGTGCCCCGTGGGACAGGGTGCCCCGTGGGACAGGGTGCCCCGTGGGACAGGGTGCCCCGTGGGACAGGGTGCCCCGTGGGACAGGGTGGAGTCTTTGGCTGCGAGTCTTTGGCGAGGAGCCTACGCTTGTTTTTGAGCCAGATTTGATTTTAGACAATTAAGTAATGGCCATAATTTGGTGCAGTGTGTTTCCTGCAGGATGTGGGAATGTAGGGACACTGCTGGAGCATCTGGGAGCTACACCTGCAAGAACTGTGTCCAGGTGCAGCTCCTGAATGGACGTGTGGTGGAGTTGGAAAAGCAGCTGGATGACCTCAGGGCCATCTGGGAATGCAAACGTTTCCTGGACAGGACCTACTGTGAGGCTGTCATGCCAAGGGTCCAGATCGAGCAAAGGTGGGAGATGTTTCAAGGGGTAGTGAACGTGGACTCCAGGAGACCCCGGTGGCTGTGCCTATTGCAAACAGGTACACTCTCTTGGGAGCTGTCGGGGCAGAAGATGCTTCCAGTCCGAGCGGCGGACAGGTTGTCGGCTCTAATCCAGGCATTGAGACTCGACCGGGGAGACCGAAGTCAGGAAGAGCCATAGTAGTGGGTGACTCCATTGTCTGAGATGCGGACAGTAGATTATGTGGCAGCAGGCGGGACTTGAGGATGGACTGTTGCCTCCCTGGTGCCAGAGTTCAAGACATCACGGACCGGCTTCAGAACATCCTAGCGAGGGAAGGTGATCAACCCTGTTGTGCACGTGGGCACGAACGACGTCGGGAGGAAGAGGAAGGAGATACTGCAATGTGAGTTTAGAGAGTTAGGAAGATGACTGAGAAGTAGGAGGTCGAGGATGGTTATCTCTGGACTGTTACCTATACCTTGTGCTGGTGAGGGCAGGAACAGAGAGATCGGGGATTTGAATGAATGGCTGAGGGGCTGGTGCAGGGAGCAGGGATTGAGATTTCTAGACCACTGGGATCTCCTCTGGGGTAGGGGTGACCTGAACAAACAGGGGGACCTTAACAGCAGGGGGACCAACATTCTGGCAGGCAGGTTTGCTAGTGCTACACATATGGCTTTAAACTAAGTAGTGGGGGGGGAGGGGTTGACAAATTGGGAATATGAAGATGGAGTAAAAGGGGAAGCGAATTCAGGAGAAATTACAAAGGACTCGAATAAATGGGAAGGGAAGTTCTAGATGGGATAAGAGAGTAAGGTCAGGGCCAATTGTGACCGGTGTGAGAGGGGGGGTGAATACCGAAGTTAAAGTGTTGTATTTAAATGCGCGAAGTATGAAAAATAAAGTGGATGAGCTTGAGGCTCAGTTAGACATTGGCAAGTATGATGTTGTGGGAATCACAGAGAAAGGGCTACAAGAGGACCAGGGCTGGGACTGAATATTCAGGGGTACACAACGTATAGAAAAGACAGACAGGTGGGCAGAGGGGGTGGGGTCGCTCTGTTGGTAAGGAATGATATTCACTCCCTTGCAAGGGGTGACATAGAAACAGGAGATGTAGAATCAGTATCAATAGAAATGAGGAATTGTACGGGTAAAAAGACCTTAATGGATGTTATCTACAAGCCCCCAAACAGTAGCCTCGACATAGGGTGCAAGTTGAATCAATAGCTAAAATTGGCATGTCGCAAATGTTATGCTATGGTGGTTATGGGAGATTTCATCATGCAGTTAGATTGGGAAAATCAGGTTGGGTAATGGACCCCAGGAAAGAGAGTTTGTGGAGTGCCTCCGAGATGGATTCTTAGAACAGCTTATACTGGGAGAAGGTAATTCTGGATTTAGTGTTGTGTAATGAACCTGATCTGATAAGGGGATTCAAGGTAAAAGAGGCATTTGGAGGCAGTGATCATAATATGATATGTTTTACTCTACAAATTGAGAGGGAGATGGGAAAATTGGAAGTGTCAGTATTACAGTATAGCAAAGGGGATTACAGAGGCATGAGGCAGGAGCTGGCCAGAATTGACTGGAAGGAGGCCCTCGCAGGGAAGATGGTGGAACAGCAATGGCAGGTATTCCTGGCAACAATGCAGAAGTTGCAGGATCAATTTATCCCAAGGAGGAGGAAAGATTCTAAGGGGAGTAAGAGGCACCCATGGTTGACAAGGGAAGTCAAGGACAGCATAAAAATAGAAGAGAAGAAGTACAACAAAGCAAAGAAGAGTGGGAAGCCAGAGGATTGGGACTCTTTTAAAGAGCAACAGAAGATAACTAAGAAGGCAATACGAGGAGAAAAGATGAGGTACGAGGGTAAACTAGCCAATAATATAAAGGAGGATAGTAAAAGCTTTTTTAGGTATGTGAAGAAGAAAAAAATAGTCAAGGCAAATGTGGTTCCCTTGAAGACAGAAGCTGGGGAATTTATGATGGGGAACAAGGAAATGGCAGACGAGTTGAACTGGTACTTTGGATCTGTCTTCACTAAGGAAGATACAAACAATCTCCCAGATGTTCTATTGGCCAGAGATCCTAGTGTGATGGAGGAACTGAAGGTGATTCACATTAGGCAGGAAATTGTGTTGGGATGACTGATGGGACTGAAGGCTGATAAATCCCCAGAGCCTGATGGTCTGCATCCTAGGGTACTTATGGAGGTGGCTCTAGAAATTGTGGACGCATTGGTGATCATTTTCCAATGTTGGTTGACAGACTAAAAGCAAAGAGTGGGGATAAGTGGGTCCCTTTCAGAATGGCAGGCAGTGACTTGTGGGGTACCGCAAGGCTCGGTGCTGGTACCGCAGCTATTTACAATATACATTAATGACTTGGATTAAGGGATTAAAAGTACCATTAGCAAATTTGCAGATGATAGAAAGCTGGGTGGCAGTGTGAACTGTGAGGAAGATGCGATGAGGTTGCAGGGTGACTTGGACAGGTTGTGTGAGTGGGCGGATGCATGACAGATGCAGTTTAATGTGGACAAGTGTGAGGTTATCCACTTTGTTGGTAAGAATAAGGAGGCAGATTATTATGTGAATGGTGTCAAGTTAGGAAAAGGGGACGTACAACGAGATCTGGGTGTCCTAGTGCATCAGTCACTGAAAGTAAGCATGCAGGTACAGCAGGCAGTGAAGAAAGCCAATGGAATGTTGGCCTTCATAACAAGAGAAGTTGAGTATAGGAGCAAAGAGGTCCTTCTGCTGTTGTACAGGGCCCTACTGAGACCACACCTGGAATACTGTGTGCAGTTTTGTTCTCCAAATTTGAGGAAGGATATTCTTGCTATTGAGGGCGTGCAGCGTAGGTTTACTAGGTTAATTCCCGGAATGGCAGAACTGTCCTATGTTGAAAGACTGGAGCGGCTAGGCTTCTATACACTGGAATTTAGAAGGATGAGAGGGGATCTTATCGAAACATATAAGATTATTAAGGGGTTGGATATGTTAGAGGCAGGAAACATGTTCCCAATGTTGGGGGAGTCCAGAACCAGGGGCCACAGTTTAAGAGTAATGGGTAGGCCATTTAGAACGGAGATGAGGAAAAGCTTTGTCAGTCAGAGTGTTGTAAATCTGTGGAATTCTCTGCTTCAGAAGGCAGTGGAGGCCAATTCTCTGAATGCATTCAAGAGAGAGCTTGATAGAGCTCTTAAGGATAGCGGAGTCAGGGGGTATGGGGAGAAGGCAGGAACGGGGTACTGATTCAGAATGATCAGCCATGATCACATTGAATGGTGCTGTTGGCTCGAAGGGCCGAATGGCCTACTCCTGCACCTATTGTCTATTATCGTATTTGCATCCACATCCCCCCAGGATGGATCAGGATGGCTGCAGTGTTGAGTTCTGCAGGAGGAATACCCTGAAAGGACCTCAGTGAGGGGACCATCTTCTCAAGAGATCTCTTCATCAAGAAGATCCTGCTGGAGACCTGCAGGTATGAGACTAAGGACATCTACTACCTCTGGGACTTCCCTGATAACGGATATTTTAATGTTACCTTCAAGCACCCAGCGGGATGGCAGAAGCTGTTCTCGGATTTCTGGGATAAGGGGAATCAAGTTCTGTTGTCGTTGTTGATGGTGCAACCACTCTTCACCCTCTGCAACAGAAGGTGTTATCCAAAAAGCAAAGCATAGACAAGGAAAACAACAACGGCAAATAAGCTTCCTGCCGTAGAGGTGCCAACAATCTCTCCTCATCGCAGGATGAGTCGAATTTGAGAAGCCGACGACGGAAGCAGAGGAAGAGGAAATGTTCAGAGGACAGGAAGGAAAATGACAGCCAACCAACAGGAAAGGAGAGGGGATAAATATGAGAGGGGAACCTTTGTCTCTTTTACACTCCCCAGGGCCCAACCATCCATGGTGAAGATCCTGCCCTGGTTTAGCTTCTAAGAATGCAATCTCTCACCCTTATTTGTATTAAACTCCATTAGCCATTCCTTAGCCTATTTTGCCAGCTGATCAAGATCATGCTGAACTTTGTGCAAGAGGCTTAGACCTGTCAGAATTTGTTAGGTTTCCTAAGGATTTAAAAGGTTTTCTAAAATAGAATGTCCAACTCAAGGTAGGACACTAATGGACCTAGTATTGGGAAACAAGCCTGGCCAGGTTCCGGTGTTTCAGTGGAAGAACGTTTTGGGGGATAGTGGTCACAACTCTATACGTTTTAACAAAAGCTTACAAAAAAAGCCATAAAGTACTGGAGTGACTCAATGGGAAAGACAGCATCTTTGGAGGACTGGTTCATAAGTTTAAAGATTGTTTTGAACAGGGGTAATTCTGCACCTTGGAAGAAGGTACTAAATTTGATGAAGGTAAATGATTAGACAGGAATAAGTAAATTGGGAGCAGTTGTCTTTGGCTAAGCCCACATCTGACATGTGGGAGGCATTTAAAGGTTAAAGATGAAAGTTGATTAAACTTCAGGACCTGATGGGATCTATCCCAAGTTATTAAGAGAGGCAAGAGAAGAAGTTGTCATGGCCTTGACAGATATATTTGCAACTTGTGTAGCCACAGGTGAGGACTGGGAAGACGAGACAATCCAAGGGGTTGTAGGCCAGTGAGCCTCATGTCAGTAGTCGGGACAGGATTTGCTCGCATTTGAATGAGAATAGGCTAAGTAGGGAAAGTCAGCATGACTTTCTTGGTGGCATGTCATGTCTTGATATAGTTTTGATAAAGGCCAGGGGCCTCCAATCTTTTCAGCATGAGGGCCACATTATATATTTGGCACATTTTTGCAGGCCGTAGGAAAAAATAAACAAGTGTGAGTTTTATAAATTTAATGAAGTCAAAAAAGTTTAGACTAGATTACGTTCGATTAGATTAGGAAAGGTTAAACTAGGTTAGGTTAGATTAGGTTAGTATATAGGGCAACAAATAAATAATCAATTTTTAAAAAGAGCTTAAAATATTGGAATATATATATACCGTAGGTATACAATTATTTATAAAACAGAAAAAATACAGTGACCACCACTGGGGGAGGGAGAGAGAGGAGAGAGAGCGAGAGAGAGAGAGAGAGAGAGAGAGAGAGAGAGGCAGGGGGGGGGGGAGAATCCGGGTAGAGGGAGCAGCGGGTGAGAGTGGGTGTGCGGGGAGCGGGAGGGTGTCAGAGGGTCCGGTGAAGGAGTGCTGCCACTTGCGGTAGCTGCTCTCTCTCTCTCTTCCTCCCCTCTCCCTCTCTCCCAGAGCCAGCGAGATCTGCGCTGCTCCTCCACTCTCTTCCCCGGCCCTGTCTCCCTCTAACGCAGCAAAATAAGAACAAACACAAGTGTAATTGTTGTTCAGAACCCCCACATCCCCGGGGTGATCAGCGGCGGCGAGGAGGGAAGTTTCACTTGTATTTGTCCGTATTTCGATGCGTTCGAGGGAGACGGGGCCGAAGAGCATGGAGGAGCGGCACAGATCTCGCCGGCTCTGGGAGAGAGAGAGAGGGAGGGAGAGGGAGAGGGAGGGAGGGAGGGAGAGAGAGGGAGAGAGGGAGGGATGGAGAGGGAGGGAGCAGCACCCACTGACACCCTCCCGCTTCCCGTGCTCCCGCTCTCACCCGCTGCTCCCTCAACCCCGACTCTCTCCGCCCCCCCCCCCTCCCCGATCTCTCTCTCCCGGTTGAGCGGTGACAGCGGCGGCGAGGAGGGAAGTTTTGAGGGGGTGCTGCGATCTCTCGCCTTGTCCCGGCTCTGGGTCAGTGCCGATCCGCTCTCCGGCGAACCTTCGCCGGCAGCTTCTGCCTCCAGACCCCGCTGTCTCAGAGCTTGCTGCGGGACGGATAAAGCCATGTGGTGGGCTGGATGTGGCCCACGGACCATAGTTTGGAGACCCCTGATAAAGGCAATCAATGAGGGTAGGACAGTGGATGTTGTCTACATGCAATTTGAGAAGGCATTTCATAAGGTTTCTAATTCACATGCAGGGACAACACAGAGAACAGCCTGAGGACTCACTCCCTATGTCAAGGCAACTCTGCAAAAGTCACCTGTCACAGGAGGGGTATGAGATACAATACAACACAATACATTATATCTTTATTGTCATTGTACAAGTACTACGAGATTGTTTCTATGTACATTAATCATGAAAGTAAGCACGCATGTACAGCAGGCAGTGAAAAAAGCCAATGGCATGTTGGCCTTCATTGCGAGAGGATTTGAGTTGAGGAGCAAGGACATCCTACTGCAGTTGTTCAGGGCCCTGGTGAGACCGCACCTCGAGTATTGTGTGCCATTTTGGTCTCCTAATTTGAGGAAGGACATTATTGCTATTGAGGAAGTACAGTGTATGTTCACCAGGTTAATTCCCTGGATGGCAGGACTGACGTATGATGAAAGAATGGGTCGACTGGGCTTGTGTTACCATGAACCAGAGGTGGGGTGGAACAAAACTGGCTCGTTGACATTCTCTGTTGCAACAGGAATGAAGGTAGAGTCAGTGTCACATCATTTACTTGCAAAAACTTGACACCAGATCAAGACAGAAATTATGTCTGAAGCCAGAGGAATGATCATACACACAACTCTTATTCAAATTGAAGCTACATTTTAAACCTAGAGAGATTTTAAAGTTAAAAAATGTCCTTTCTAACCCATTTCTTGAAGGTCTTCAGCGTGTGACGTCACAATGGCACCCGTGTAACAGTGAGAGATGAGCTCCCCCCCCTGTCACAATAGGACACGCAGGTCTTCAAGAGATCAGCTCGCTCTCCCCTCCCCCCTCCCCTCCCCGGACCTTTAAAAAAAGCAAAGCTTGTCTCCGCTATGAAACCTGCAACCTGTCCCCTTGATCCTGCCCCCACTGCCCTTCTGAAGGATGTCATTGCAATAGCCGGTCCCAGCATCCTCTCTATTATCAACAGTTCTCTGGCCACTGGCACTGTTCCAACCAGTTTCAAGCACGCGGTGGTCCAGCCCCTACTGAAAAAACCTAACCTAGACCCCACCTTCCCTAGCAACTACAGACCCATTTCCAAACTGCCATTCCTGTCAAAAGTCCTTGAATAGGCAATTCTAAACCAATTAGTGTCCTACCTGCACCAAAACACCATCCTGGAATGTTTCCAGTCAGGTTTCAGAGCCCACCACAGCACAGAGTCTGCCTTGTTGAAGGTACACAACGACCTTGCTTCTCGCCATCGACACCGGCGACTGTGCAATCCTGCTCCTTCTCGACCTCAGCGCAGCGTTCGATACAGTGGACCACACCATCCTTATTGACCGTCTCCGGTATGCGGTTGGCATTGATGGCACTGCCCTGAGCTGGTTCGCTTCGTACCTCAAAGATAGGAGTTTCGCCATCAACATAGGCAGTTATTCCTTTGCTCTAGCTAGCCTCTCCTGCGGAGTTCCACAAGGCTCCATCCTAGGCCCCATTCTCTTCTCTCTATACATGCTCCCCCTTGGCCAAATCATTCAAAGGCACGGCATTTCTTTCCAATGCTATGCCGATGACACTCAGCTTTACCTCCCCCTGAAACCCCACAACCAGTCAAATTTAAACAGCCTCTTACACTGCCTTGAGGACATAAAATGTTGGATGGCACAGAACTTCCTCCAATTAAATGAGAGCAAGTCTGAGGTCATCCTATTCGGCCCCCCCGACTCCATCAAATCGATAACAGGCAGTCTTGGAAGTCTATCCTGCCTAGTCAAACCGCATGTCAAAAACCTCGGCATGATATTTGACTCTGCATTAAAATTTGATAAGCAAGTCAACGCTGTGGTAAAAGCCAGCTTCTTCCAACTTCGAACCATAGCTAAAATCAAACCTTTCCTCCAATTCGACGACACAGAAAAAATCATTCACGCTTTCATTTCCTCCCGCCTAGACTACTGCAACTCCCTATACACTGGGATCAACCAATCTTCCCTGTCCCGCCTGCAACTGGTCCAAAAAGCCGCAGCGAGACTCCTGACGGGTACCCGTAAAAGGGACCACATCACCCCGATTCTGGCCTCTCTCCACTGGCTCCCTGTACGGTACAGAATCAACTTCAAGCTCCTCCTATTCACGTATAAAGCCCTAAATGGACATTCCCCCCCCCTACATCAAAAATCTTCTAACCCACCTCTCTAACTCCAGGTCCCTCAGGTCGGCCGACTTGGGGCTACTCACTATCCCGCGGTCTAGGCTTAAGCTCAGGGGTGACCGCGCTTTTGCGGTTGCAGCTCCTAGACTGTGGAACAGCATCCCTCTCCCCATCAGAACTGCCCCCTCCATCGACTCCTTTAAGTCCAGGCTCAAAACCTATTTCTACTCCCTAGCATTTGAGGCTCATTGAGGAGGCGCTGTGAACTGTTTGCGTGCTACTGTATCTTTCATTTTTTTCCTTAGTACCTAATCAGATGTACAGCACTTTGGTCAACGTGGGTTGTTTTTAAATGTGCTATACAAATAAAATTGACTTGACTTGACTTGACTTGACTTTAACTAAAGCGCTCCCCCCCCTCCCCGGACCTTTAACTAAAGCGCTCCCCCCCCCTCCCCGGACCTTTAACTAATGCGCTCCCCTCCCCAGGAACACCACAGCCGCTCCCGGCATGCCTCCCACCTGACATTCCTCAGATCGGGCAGCGCTGACCGCCGGGAGGTGTAGTCGCCTCTCCCTCTCCGAGAGGGGGGGCAGAGGGCACCCGTCCGACTGACGGGAGTGCCGTGCTCAATGCCTTCCTCCCCCCTTTCCTCTCCCCCCTCGCACGGAGGAGCTTTAAGCGGCTTTGCCGGGCCCGCAGGAGGGGGTTTCGAGTGGGTGGAGGGGAAGGTCGGGTTAGGAGGGGAGTGGGGGTGGGGCGAAGGAGAGAGTGGGGGGGAGGGGTGGGGGGGAGGGGTGGGGGGAGGAGAGAGTGGGGGTGGGCAGGGGGAGAGTGGGGGTGGGGGAAGGGGGTTGGGGAAAGTGCGAGTGGGGGGAGGAGGGGTGGGGGAAGGGGGACAGTGGGTGTGGGGGGCAGGGGAGGGTGGGGTGAGGGGGTTGGGGGTCAGGATAAGAGTGGGGGTGGCGGGGGAAGGGGAACAGTGTGGGGCAGGGGGGATGTGGGGGTGGGGAAGATGGGAGAATGGGGGGAGGGGTGGGGAAGGAGTGAGAGGGGTTGGGGGGGAAATGGGGGTGGGGAAAGGGGGAGGTGGGGAGGAGAGAGTGGGGGAAGGGGTGGGGGAGGAGGGGGGTGGGGGAGGAGAGAGTGGGGGCGGAGAGAGTGGGGCGGAGAGAGTGGGGGGAAGTGGTGGGGAGGGGGTGGGGGGAGGAGAGAGTGGGGGTGGGAGAGAGTGGGGGTGGGGGGAGGAGAGAGTAGGGGTGGGGGGGGAAGTGGGGGTGGGGAGGAGGGCAGGGTGGGGGTGGGGAGGAGGGAAGATTGGGGGTGGGGGGAGAGAGGGATGCGGGCAGGTAGAGTGTGGTTGGGGAGGAGGGCAGGGTGGTGGTGGGGAGAAGGGAAGAGTGGGGGTGGGGAGGAATTGGAGGTGGGGGGGGAGTGTGTGGTGTGGGCAGGGAGAGTGGAGGTAGGGCAGGGAGGTGGGGGCGAGTGGGGGTGAGGGGAGGTGGAGGGGGAAATGGGGGTGGAGGCAGGGCGAGGGGGGAATGGGGGTAGGGGATGGGCAAGTGTGGAAGGAGCAAGTGGGGGTGGGTAGGGGGGATGGAGTGGGTCAGTGGGGGGGGAGGAGGAGGGGGATAAGCAGGATTGAGTGGAGGGGTTGAGGGTGCTACAATACAGGAGCGGCTTTGTGTCCAGGGCCCACTCACTCACTCACTCACACCCTCTCCCCTTCCCTGTCCCCCATCTACACGGATTGGGCCCACTTGGTCTGGTCTCCTTTAAACTTTCCCCCTCTCATCTTAAATCTTCGCCTTCTGGTATTGGACATTTCCACTGTGGGAAAAATACTTTATCTACCCTATCTATGCCACTTTAAACACAGTTAAACATTGCTTTTCCACACAACTTACCACTTCCCATCACTTCCAACTTGCATTTCAAAATGTAGTCCAGTATTAGGAGCAACAGAAGATGTAAATCATGGAACATTCCACATGGGAAACAATGTTGGTCTTGAAGTCAGCTCCAGTGGCGGCTTCACTTTCTTTCACCCGCACTTTGGCAACTCTGTTGTCTGGACAATCAGCTTCTGCTGTCCCCTTCTTTACATCTCACTGCCAGACATTATCCATTCCATCGCTACTTCCCCACTGTCTCTCCACACCCACAACAAATAGCACAGTGGTCGGGAACAACCCACTGCAGTTCACCTACCACTACAGCACGTCCACGGCCGATGTCATCGCACTAGCTCTACAATCATCCCTGGTACATATGGATACGAGACACCTACGTCAGACTCCTATTCATAGACTACAGCTCTACCTTTAATACAATTACACCATCCAAGCTTATCACCAAACTCACGGGACTTGGTTCCAGCACTCATCTCTGCAACTTGATCCTCGACTTCCTGACCAACTGATCGCAATCAGTGAGGATAGGGGATAAATCACCCTCTGCAATAATCCTCAACACTGGTGCTCTGCAAAGATGCGTTCTCAGCCCCCTTCTTTATTCCTTGTACACCCACAGCAGTGTAGCCATGCACAAATCTAATTCCATTTTCAAATTCACAAACACCACCACCATTGTGGGCCGGATATCAAATCATGATGAGACAAGTACAGGAAGGAGATTGAGAACCTCGTGTCCTGGTGTCGAGAAAACAACCTTTCTCTAAATGTCAGCAAAACAAAGGAAATAGAGATCGACTCCAGGAAGCAATACATATCCCCGTTTGCATTGGCAGCGCCGAATTAGAGATGGTTGAAAACTTCAAATTCCTAGGAGTCAATATCACCAACAACTTCTCCTGGACCACCCATGTTCAAGCAACAACCAAGAAAGCACATCAATGCCTCTACTTCCTTAGAAGTCTTAGGAAGTTTGGCAGCCCCCCCACGACTCTCATCAACATCTACAAATGCACCATACAAAGCATTTTATCAGGATGCATCACAGCTTGGTTTGGGAACTGGTTAAGACTGCAAGAAATTGCAGTGAATTGTGGACAGAGCACAGACCATCACACTAACCAACCTCCCGTCTATTGAATCCATTTATACCTCACGCTGCCTCGGCAAGGTCAACAGCATAATCAAGGATGAATCGCACCCTGCCCACTCCCTCTTCTCTCCTCTCTCATCAGGCAAAAGGTATAGAAGTGTGAAAACGCACACCTCCAGATTCAGGGACAGTTTCTTCCCAGTTGTTGTCAGGCAACTGAATCATCCTACCACAACTAGAGAGCAGTGCTGAACTACTGTCTACCTCATTGGTGACTCTTGGACTTTCCTTGATCAGACTTTGCTGGCTTTCTCTTTTTGGACAGCTAGTGGGAGAGTCTAGACTAACCACTCACCCTGGAGGAGCTGAACGGATCCATCCATTGCTTTGATTCGAACAAAACTCCCGGATGCAATAGCTTACCGCCTGAGTGTACTCAGCTCTATGGGACTGGCTGGGCTCAGTCCTGCCGAAAGTGTACAATGCTACTCTTCTAGCTGGCAGCTTGTCAGATTCCATGAGGGTGGGCAGCAGAAGAAGGGGGGAGATGAATGATATTAGGAATTGGGGACCCATCTCATTGCTAAATATGGATTATAATCAATGATGGAAATGGGGGGGGGGGGGGTGGTAGGCAGGGGGACGGCATTACCCTAGTTTTCAATTTCTAGCTCGGGTTTAATAAGTACTGCAGAAAGATTCGAGTCGTTTATCACTTTATTCAGCTCAGACGAAAACGATTTGTTAACTGCTACTGTTAGCTCTTGTTAACAGCCAGTAGTTAACAGGTAGTAGTTATACAAAGTGTCATCAATACATCGATCCACGTTCCTCAGTAAATGTAATTGTGTTTTGACCATGTATTAATGACACCGCGTTCCTTTGAATAAAATTCAAAGGAGAATTTCTTAAACTCACTGTCAGGGCTACCAGACCGCGAGCACGGGCTCAGGTAAAGTCACGTTATTTTATTATTCCACGTTATTTTATTTGCACTCTGCCTCTCTGCCTCTCTGCCTCTCTGCCGCTGTGCCTCAGTTGTTTCAGTTAAATTAGAATGGATAAATAAGTAGTACCAATAGTTTTTCCAGCCTAAATCCTGAGTGGTGAATATTTTATTGTGTGTGGTTTTATTTAGCAAAACAATGGTGCAATCGGAAATATTTTATTATATATCACTATCAAATTTTATTATATCTAATCACTATCAAATATCTATAAATTTCAGATTTGTGTACCCCTGTGAAAATGAGCATACTGAGATACTTTGAAAGACAGCATCTTCAGATCGATGAAGAAATAAATGATAATGAAAACACAGCCAGAAAAGAAGGCAAAATTACTTGAAAATGATAAGTGTAAGAAAATAACTGCAGATGCTGGTACAAATCGAAGGTATTTATTTCACAAAATGCTTGAGTAACTCAGCAGGTCAGGCAGCATCTCAGGAGAGAAGGAATGGGTGACGTTTTGGGATGAGACCCTTCTTCAGACTGATGTCGGGGGCGGGACGAAGGAAGGATATAGGTGGAGACAGGAAGATAGAGGGAGAACTAGGAAGGGGAGGGGAAGAGAGGGACAGAGGAACTATCTAAAGTTGGAGAAGTCAATGTTGATACCGTTGGGCTGCAAGCTGCCCAAGCGAAATATGAGGTGCTGTTCCTCCAATTTCCGGTGGGCCTCAACTATGGCACTGGAGGAGGCCCATGACAGAAAGGTCAGACTGGGAGTGGGAGGGGGAGTTGAAGTGCCCAGCCACCGGGAGATCAGGTTGGTTAAGGCGGACTGAGCGAAGGTGTTGAGCGAAACGATCGCCGAGCCTGCGTTTGGTTTCGCCAATATAAAGAAGTTGACATCTAGAGCAGCGGATGCAATAGATGAGGTTGGAGGAGGTGCAGGTGAACCTCTGTCTCACCTGGAAAGACTGTTTGGGTCCTTGGATGGAGTTGAGGGGGGAGGTAAAGGGACAGGTGTTGCATTTCCTGCGGTTGCTGGGGAAAGTGCCCGGGGATGGGTTGGTTTGGGTAGGAAGGGACGAGTGGACCAGGGAGTCATGGAGGGAACGGTCTCTGCGGAACGCAGAAAGAGGAGGTGATGGGAAGTGATGGGAAGATGTGGCTAGTAGTGACGGAAATATTGGAGGATGATTTGTTGGATACGTTGGCTGATGGTGTGGAAGATGAAAACGAGAGGGATTCTGTCCTTGTTACGAATGGGGGGAGGGGGAGCAAGAGCGGAGCTGCGGGATGTAGAAGAGGCCCTAGTGAGAGCCTCATCTATAATGAGAAGAGGGGAAGCCCCGTTTCCTGAAGAATAAGGACATCTCTGATGCCCTAGTGTGAAACACCTCATCCCGGGCACAGATGACGGAGGAATTGGGAGTAGGGGATAGACTTTTTGCAGGAGACAGGGTGGAAGAAGTGTAGTCCGGATAGCTGTGGGACTCAGTCGGTTTATAGTAGATGTCAGTCACTAGTCTATCTCCTGTGATGGAGATGGTGACGTCCAGAAATGGGAGGGAGATGTCGGAGATAGTCCAAGTATATTTAAGAGCAGGATGGAAATTGGAAGTGAAGTGTATGGTCAATGAATTCTGCATGGGTGCAAGAGGTAGCACCAATGCAGTCGTTGATGTAGCGGAGGTAGAGTTCGGGGATGGGGCCAGTATACGTTCGGAACAGGGATTGTCCAACGTACCCGACAAAGAGGCAGGCGTAGCGAGTGCCCATAGCTACGCCTCTGGTTTGGAGGAGGTGGGAGGAGTCAAGGAGAAGTTGTTGAGGGTAAGAACCAGCTCTGCTAGGCAGAGGAGAGTGTTAGTAGATGGGGATTGGCTGGTTCTACGGTCGAGGAAGAAACGTAGGGCTTCAAGACCATCCTTGTGGGGGATGGAAGTGTAGAGTGACTGGACATCCATGGTAAAGATGAGGGAGTGGGGGCCTGGAAACCGGAAGTTATCCAGGAGATGGAGAGCATGTGAGGTGTCTTGGATGTAGGTGGGGAGGGATTTGACCAGGGGGGGATAGGATGGAGTCGAGGTAGGTGGAAATAAGTTCGGTGGGACATGAGCAGGCAGAAACAATGGGTCCTCTGGGACAGTTCTGTTTATGGATATAAGCAGGCAGAAACAATGGGCCTGCCATGAGCAGGCAGAAACAATGGAAAATATGATAATGTAACTGCTGCAGCTGTTTCGCCTGATGCTGCATGTGAAGACATTTCAAAAGATATTGAAAAATATGATCTTCCAGACTGTTGGACACAAGAAATGTACTTAAACAAAAAGAAAGAATATCCCTGGCTAATTGTTAAAAACAGAAAACTAGGATGTAGTGTATGCAGCAAGTGTCATCTTGGACTTGAACGAACACAAGGAATTCATTTGTCTCGTGGTGCAGTGTTAATGTAGTAGGGGTGAGTGAGGACAAAGCAAAACAGTTTATGAGTTTAAGAAAAAAGATTTTTAAGCACCAAAATAGTGAAGCTCATATCAGATGCCAAAAAATCAATGAAACAGCTGAAAACAAAGCAATCGCAAATGTAGTGTATATGTCACTGAAGAAGGACGAAGCAAAAACAGGTTGAGTTTTTAGAACTGTATATAATATTGTACACAAAGGTAGACCCTATACAGATATGTCTTCTGATATTAAAGTGCAAAGAAACGGCATCGACTTAGGCTACGTTCTACACTCTCGTAAGTCATGTGCAGATGTTTCTCACCACATAGGGAACCAGATGCGAAAGACAGTGGTGGAAAATATAATTTCAAAACAATCTAAAATGTCTATTATGATTGATGAATCTACTACTATTAATGGGAAAACTGTTCTGGTAGTCTGCTTGAGAGCAGCAGTTAGTGAATCTTCCCAACCTAAATCATTCTATTTTGACTTAGAACTTATGAAACTTGGTGCAAATGCAAAATCTATATATGATGGGCTTCTAAGTTGCTTACAAAGAGGTGGTTTTTCAATACAGTATCTAAAAGAAAATGTGATATCACTTGTATCATTTTCAGATATTTTGTGATAAATTGTATTCCTTATATCATAGGTCTCCTAAGAATCAGGATGAGTTAACTGCATGTGCTGAGGCTCTTCACTGTCAACTGTTGAAAAGTGGTCGTGTTTTCAGTGTGAGATGGGTTGCTTTGTTTTACCGAACTGTCAAGGCAATGTGGCAGTCTTATAAAGCTATTTGGGAGCATTTTGGAAAAGCACGCTGTGATGCTTCAAGATCTAGTACAGAGAGAGCAAAGTAGGAGGGGCTGAAAAAAGTATTAGAGTCATCAGCTTTCGTAAATAATTTGAGCTTGTTGATGGACAGTTTGCTAGAGTTGTCTGAACTGTCACTTGAACTACAGAACCGAAAATGTACACTTAGTAAAGCAGATGAGGAAATTAAACGAATTATCAAGGTTCTTGAATGTCAAATAGAGAAGCCAGGAAAATTTTATACTCAAGTACAGACCCCTAGCTAACCAGAGTGATCCCTAGTTAACTAGAGCGGTATCCACAGGACGTTTTATCCTGCCCGTACAGACCCCTAGCTAACCAGAGTGATCCCTAGTTAACTAGAGCGGTATCCACAGGACGCCTCGTCTATTCAGTCCCCTATCCTCTTAGGGCGGTATCCACAAGGTCTTCTGATCCTGCCCGTACAGACCCCTAGCTAACCAGAGTGATCCCTAGTTAACTAGAGCGGTATCCACAGGACGTTTTATCCTGCCCGTACAGACCCCTAGCTAACCAGAGTGATCCCTAGTTAACTTGAGCGGTATCCACAGGACGCCTCGTCTATTCAGTCCCCTATCCTCTTAGGGCGGTATCCACGAGGTCTTCGTGACGTCACAAACTCTTACTCAACTAAATCTACTTTCTTAACTTATCTATTTTCTACTTACCCCACTGCGCAGCCTTCTTGAGCAATCCTCCGGGTCTCTTTTTAGAATAGTTTAGACAGATTCTTTGGATCGGAGAGGCCCTTGGACCGCCTGGGCGCTCCTGTGCCACCAGTGGTCCCCCGTTTTCAACAGGCCATTAGTCCAAATAAAGCGGAAAACCGCCTAACTTTTTGCGGGTGGCCACCCTTTACCTGTTGAACCGGGGAGCCCCTGACGGGCTTGGAAGCGCCTTTAGCTTGTCGTCCGTTATCGAACGGGCCTCTTTCCGATCCTGCCGACTACGCCAATTTTGTCGTGGTTACCGGTGTTCAAAATGAAGCAGATGACACGGAGAATTCTTCAAGAAGTTAAAAGCCTTTATTTGCAAACAACGGCTGGAACAATCAGGATGTCAACCATCTGACTGCCCACTTAGTACACCGGGCAGCCTATTTTTATAGGGCTATTCTAAACCTTATCTCCTTTGTATTACCTCATACCCACACTCCCTTTCTCCCACACTCCCTTTCTTCAGTCCTTCATTGCTTTGTAGTACCTGTTTGTCCCGCCACCATTAAATCCCATTTAGTAATATATCCTTATCTCAATGCTCACATCCCTTCATATTTCGCCTCCCTTATTTCCTGCTAGTTCATCCCTCACATCCATCCATCCCCCCAAGGCCTATGTTATTCCTTATCTCTTCTCTTGCCACCATTAAATCCTACTCATTGATGAATGTCCGCATCCCTTCGGATTCTGCTACCCTTATCATCAAGGCTAAAGCAAAGGCACAAGCTGCAAAGGAGTGTTATACAAAGGAGTGTTATGTTACAGAGATGTGTCAAGGGTACAGAATGTCTAGAGCGCCTTAATTAGTTACAGACAGGCGCCTAATGCCTAAGCAGTTACAAACCTTAAACAACAATGTATAAAATAATGCCGTAACAATGTCTAATGTATAAAATAATAGCAAATAATATCATGCATAAAATAATATTCTCCCATACTAGCAGACCGCACAGCGTTCCGTTGGGACAGAAACAAAGACTCTGGTAAGACCAAGGGCGGTGGGGTTTGCATCTACGTACACAACGACTGGTGTACTAATACCAACATCGTAGACAGCCATTGTTCTCCTGATCTGGAGTACCTAACGGTCAAATGCAGGCCCTTTTACCTTCCTCGGGAGTTTACCGCTATAACTGTTACAGCTGTTTACATTCCACCGGACGCTAATGCTAGCACAGCTCAAGGCTACCTACTAAACGCCATAAACTCTCAACAGAAGACTTATCCCGAGGCTGTCCATATTATAGCCGGTGATTTAAACCACGCAGACTTAAAAGCAGTTCTCCCAAAATTTCATCAACACATTAAATGTGCAACCGGGGGGAAAAATACTTTGGACAAAGCCTATTCAAACATCAAGAGTGGCTACAGGACAACATCACTACCTCACTTGGAACAATCAGACCACCTATCCATACTCCTAACCCCAGCATACACCCCCCTAAGAAGGAAAGCCCCCCCCCCTGCCATCAAAATAGTTAAAATGTGGCCTGAAGGAGCATCCTCACAGCTTCAGGATTGCTTTGAAAGGACTAATTGGGACATTTTTGAGGACCAGGATTTGGAGGAGTACACATCAACAGTACTCTGTTACTTTAAGAACTGTGTTGACATTGTCACTGTCGACAAATGCATCCGGGTGCACTCAAACCAGAAACCCTGGATGTCAAAGGAGGTCAGAACTCTCTTAAAGGATCGTAATGCTGCCTTTAGGTCCAAGGACAAAGCCCTCTACAGCGTGGCTAGAGCCAACCTTAAGAGAGCCATCAAAAGAGCAAAAGAAAATCACAAAAAGGAGATTGAGGACCACTTCACCCACAAGGACCCACGACGACTTTGGCAGGGAATCCAGCACCTCACAAATTACAAAACCAGCAACTACAAGATCGCTTATGCAAACGCCTCGTTGGCAGAGGAACTTAATGGCTTCTTTGCCCGTTTTGAGGTGAGAGCAGCAAAGTTAGTTACACCATCTACACCTGCCTTCAACAGCCACACGCTCACGGTACAGGAGCATGAGGTGAGGCGTGTGCTCAGGGCTGTCAACACATGGGAGGCTGCAGGCCCGGATGGAGTGACAGGAAGGGTGTTGAAAGAATGTGCAGACCAGCTCTCAGTGGTCTTCACGAAGATCTTCAACCTGTCCCTGTCCAAAGCCATCATCCCATCCTGGCTGAAATCCGCAACAATAATCCCACTGCCAAAGAAACCAGTCATCCGTGATCTCAACGAATACCGTCCTGTTGCACTAACCCCGGTCATTATGAAGTGCTTTGAGAAGCTGGTCCAGCAGCACATCAAAGCCAGCCTCTCAGCCACTATCGACCCACACCAATTCGCTTACAGATCAAACTGGTCTACAGAGGACGCTCTTCATAGATTATAATTCAGCATTTAACACAGTCATCACGGACAGACTGGTTTCTAAACTAACTGATTTAGGACTCTCCCAATCTATCTGTAACTGGATTAAGGACTTCCTGACCAATCGGCCCCAGATGGTCAGATTAGGCCCTCACACATCCTCCACTCTCACAATCAGCACCGGCTGCCCACAAGGATGCGTGTTGAGCCCTCTTCTCTACGCCCTTTACACCCATGACTGCACCCCCACTCATCCTACCAACACCATCATCAAGTTTGCGGATGACACGACTGTGGTTGGACTCGTCTCAGGAGATGACGAGACAGCCTACAGAGATGAAGTCCAAAAACTGATAGGATGGTGTGCGGAAAACAATCTGGCTTTGAATCCTTTCAAGACAAAAGAACTCATAATAGACTTCCGAAGACACAATACGGTCTACGCACCACTGCATATCAGCGGGGTTTGTGTGGAAAGGGTCCCTGCCTTCAAGTTCCTGGGCACGCATATTGCTGAGGATCTCTCCTGGACCACAAACACTATAGCGGCAGTCAAAAAGGCACAGCAGCGGCTCTACTTTCTGTGGATCCTCAGGAAGAATAACCTGCAAGAGCAGCTGCTAGTGACTTTCTACCGTTGCACCATCGAGAGTGTGCTGACGTACTGTATTTCTATGTGGTACACCAGCAGCTCAGAGGCAGACAAGAAAGCCCTTCAGAGGGTCATCAACTCTGCAAAGAAAATCATTGGTTGCCCACTGCCCTCTCTAGAGGAACTTTACTCCATCCGCTGCCTCAGCAGAGCAGCCAACATCCTGAGGGATCCTTACCACCCTGGTCATCAGCTGCTCCAACTGCTGCTCTCTGGTAGACGGTTCAGGTCCATTACATCACGGACTAATAGACTCAAGAACAGCTTCTACCCCAGCGTCATACGTGAGCTGAACACTGCCCGACACTCACATAAAACTGAATGGAAGGAACGGAACTGATCGGAACACTGTCAGTTACTTGTCAGAAAACATAAGCCTCAATTTAATACATGTTTACATCCTACTGCACTTATATTGCTTAACATTTGCTAAACTTATTATATGTTACACCCGACCGCACCTTATATTTAATTACATTATTTCTTTTATTTTAAAAAAAACGTCACTACCGATGCATTTGCAATACGTTAGCTCTCATTGCTGTGCAATAACTTGCTGTCTTGATTGCACTGTACACTGCCTTGACCGCACTGTCATTGTTTTGTCTATATTGTATTAGAGGTCAGTTTGTTTAATTCAGTAGATTCGGTTTAGCTTGTTATGGATAAAGGTTTATCCTTTGTACTTTCTGCTGTGTGTGATTGCATCATCTGGACTGCTTTAATTTCGCTGTACTTTGTGTAGTGACAATAAAGGTTTTTAACATTTTTTTTACATTTACAGAGAATTCAAGGAATCTAAATGGAAGATAGTTTCTGCGGATTTTCAGCAGCTGGTAACGGCTGTAAATACAATTCCGGTATCAACAGCAGAATGTGAAAAAAGCTTCAGTGGCATGAATTTCTGCATGTCACCACAACGTGCAAGACTTCAAACTGATCATCTCTCAACTCTTCTATTTATTAAGTTGGTGGGACCTCCTCTGTCAAAATTCAACCCCGGAGAATATGTGAGGACATGGCTTCTTAGTGGCAGAAGGCATGTTGAAGAAACGGCATGCAGATAAAAAAGAGGAGGTGACAGAAAAAAATGGAGATTATATACTATGATGGAACATTTTGTAATGTAAACAGAGAAAGAGAGAGAGAGAGATGCCAGAAAGCAGCTATGACATATAATACACAATAAACTATATTATAAATACACAATAAACAAGTTATGCATTCTTGTACTCTTACATGAGTATGACCACACATAAAAAATCATCAACCCCCCCCCCCCCCCCCTTCCTTCCCAACCTCAGCCTCACAGACCTTAGAGTACCCCCAGTTCCTAAAACCCATTTCCATCATTGATTATAAGATCCTGTCCAGGTCAACTCTGCTCCAGGACAGGTGATCCACCCGGACCAAACATGTACTGTTCCTAGCAGGTAAATTTCAGGCAGCCTGGCACTGCTCAGGGACACCATTGCCTCCTTGCAGGCCAGAGGGAAGCCTTGGAACAGGAGGCCTTCGACAGAATATGGCAGATGTACAAGATACACGTGCTGTCCAAAATGGGCATTGAGGAGAGAATCAGGAACTGGATCCAACTGCTCTACATTGTAGTGCAGTCCAAATCAACAGGTGGGAATCGGATAGCTTCCTCTTTGGCAACTGGCGTAACTGATCTACCATCTCCTTCACCATCAAGTCTGCCTTCTTGAAGGTGCTGGGGATCTGATTCGGGAGGGGCCGAGGCATGTGACAAGAATTGGCTGGAGTTAATAGCTGAGGTTGGAAAAAAATTGGGGCGGTGGAAGCAGCGTTTCCTCTCAATAACGGGGAAGAATTTGGTCATCAGATGTGCGTGGCTGTTGGGGCGTTTGTACTGGGCGCAAGTGTAGCCCATTCCCCGCCTATCTGCCTCAGCAATCACCTGGGCCGCTTTCCAGTTCATTTGGGGGTCATAGATGGATTGGGTCTGTCAGGTCACAAAGTCAGCAGACAACGGGGGCAAAAGTGTGCCCAAGGTCAAGTGCGGCTGCATCGGGCCGTGTGTAGAGCCAAAGCACTTGGGCATTAAGTGTCACTACCTGCCGAGGTTTACCTGTCCCCGGTGTTGTAAAGGATGGCCTGGCCACTCAATGTGCTACTCAGCTGGACATTGCCACACCATCTGTCATTTGTCGAAAGGTTCTTCAACAACAACACCTTTGACCACATGTCCATCAGGCAGTGGTCAGCACAGAACATCCATGACGGAACTGCAGGAAAAGGACTCGATGGATCCTGTGGTGTGGTTCCCTGAGCTGCCCAGCTTGTCTGGCGAAATGTCTCATCATCAGAACTCATGGCCAAGCACCAAGACCTGGCTTGGCTGGCAGTGAGAGGGGCCCTCCCAGTCAAATCCTTCCCATACCGTCGGAATCTTACTATCAGTGCCGATCGCAGAGTGTGGATTTGTGAAGAGAGTCTGGAGAATGATGCAATGGTCCTTGTCATTGTTTATCCCAAACAGCTCCGTACTCAGTTTTACATACTGTTCTCAGTGACACCTTCGGAGACGGACGTCAAATGTTGGTGGAAGGTCATCAA
Organism: Rhinoraja longicauda; assembly: GCF_053455715.1. Classification (NCBI taxonomy): domain Eukaryota; kingdom Metazoa; phylum Chordata; class Chondrichthyes; order Rajiformes; family Arhynchobatidae; genus Rhinoraja; species Rhinoraja longicauda. The sequence continues at coordinate 23,664,602 of NC_135979.1, forward strand.
CTCGGTGAAAGATGCCCTTTGGTCTGCCCTGAACTTATTGACCTCCCAACACAGCATGAGGTCCATCATGGAATGTTGCCAACTAGCCCATTCCAGACTGCAGGAGAGACACTCAAGCTTGGTGCAGCCAACGCCAAGCTTCTGTGGGGGAGAACCACAGTCTCGGGTCCTTCCACTGCTGGTCATTGATACCCCTTGTAAGAATACTTTGTGAACATTACCGAACATAACACTAATGAATTAATATATGTATAGACGCTGAGAATGTTGGAAGACTTTTTGCACAACCCTTGGCTTGTATATACTCTTTATTATTCTGAATAAAGTTTATTATTGGAAAAAAATATTTTAAATGGTATTGTAGTACCCACGTCAACCACAATGAATGAATGAATGATTTAATTAATACTTTATTGTCACTTGTGACAAGTTACAGTGAAATTCTTTATTTTGCAGAGAAAGAGTTGGGGATGGTGCCAGTGAATGATTGGAACAAGCACTGTTCAACGTAACCAACAAAAAGGCAGGCATAAGCTGAGGCCCATGTGTGTGCCCATGGCTACACCTCTGATTTGAAGAAAGTGAGAGGAGTTGAACAAGAAGTTGAGGGTGAGGACAAATTACGTCAGATGGAGAAGAGTGTTTGTAGATGGAAATTGAGTCTCTGTCCTGCGAAGAACCGCAGGTTTCTGAGACCTTTCTGGTGGGGGATGGAGGTGTAAAAGTATTGGACTTCCATGGTGGAGATGAGGCAACGTGGGCATAGAAAGTTTATCAAGAGTTGAAGAGCATGTGAGGTGTCTCAGATGTAGGTCAGAAGGGACTGGACAAGGGGGATAGAATGGAATCAAGGCATTTGTAGATGAGTTCTGTGAGGCAGGATCTGACAGAAACAATGGGTCTGACAGGGCAGTCCTGTTTATGGATATTGGGAAGGATTGGGCAGAGCAGGGCTGGGGAATGACAAGGTTGGAGGCTATGGAGGGAAGATGAGGTCAGAAACAGTTTCGTGTTGGACTCTAGGGTAATGGTTAAGTGCAGGTATGAGGAGGTGTCCAAGATCTGGTGCCTGTCCTCAGCACACTAAAGGCACTACCTTTTCCAGTATTTCCTCTGGCATCTAGTTCCATTAATCCGTCACCATCTGAGTGAAAATGTTGCTCCTTTTATAATATTTAATAGGAACCTCCTCAAATATACCCTGAGTAAAAGACAGTACATTCACCTTATTTATTCCACTCATGATCTTATACTGTTCTATAAGATCACCCCTCAGCATTAGGGAATAAAGTCCTAGCCTGTCCAACATCTCCTATACCTGAGGCTCCCATGTCCTGGCAACATCCTCATAAATCTTCTGTGCTTTATTCCCAGCTAATGCCATAAGAGAATACAAAACTCCAAATGTGGCCTCACCAATATCTTGTCCAACTCTGACATAACATTCCAACTTGCATATTCAATACCCTGACTGAAGGCCAATGTACCAAAAGCATTTTCTACCCTATCTACCTGTGATGCCACTTTCAGGGAACAATGCAGTTTCACTCCGAGATCTTTCGGCTCTTTTACACTCGCCAGTGCCCTACCATCCATGGTGAAGATCCTGCCCTGGTTTAGCTTCTAAGAATGCAACCTCTCACCCTTATTTGTGTTAAACTACAATAGCCATTCCTTAGCCTATTTTGCCAGCTGATCAAGAACATGCTGAACTTTGTGCAAGAGGTGTAGACCTGGCAGAATTTGTTAGGTGTATTCAAAAGGTTTCCTAAAATAGTATGTCCATCTCAAGGAAGGACACAATTGGAACTAGTATTGGGAAACAAGCCTGGCCAGGTGCTGGTGTTTCAGTGGAAGAACGTTTTGGGGGATAGTGGTCACAACTCTATATGTTTTAACAAAAGTTTGCAAAAAAAAGAACAAAGTATGTCGACAAGACGATGGTGGAGAGAGTCAAAAGCTTCAAATTCCTGTGTGTGCATATTTCTGAAGATCATTCCTGGACCCATGATAGACAGAAAACGTTGGTGTAACTCAGCGGGACAGGTAGATCTCTGGAGAGAAGGAATGGGTGACATTTCGGGTCGGGTCCACACTGATGCAATTATATTGAAAGCCCATCAACGCCTCTACTTCCTGAGAAGATTCGGGAGGTTCGGTATGTCAGAGAGGATTCTCTTGAACTTCTACAGGTGTACAGTAGAGAGCATCACGGCCTGGTTTGGCAACTTGAATGCCCAGGAACATAGAGGACTGCAAAAAGATGTGAACACTGCCCAGTCTATCACAGGTTCTGACCACCCCAACATCACAAAGATTTACAGGTGTCGCTGCCTCAAAAAGGCAGCAGGCATCATCAGAGACCAACACCACCTTGGCCACACACTCATTTCATCCCTGTCATTGGGAAGAATGAAAGGAGCCTGAAAACGTAATGTCCAAGTTCAGGAACAGTTTCTTCTCTACAGCCATCAGGCTATTAAACACTACAACCTGCATTAAACTCTGAACTACAAAGACTATCATTGTTAGTATTGTTGTTCTTTGTTTTTGTATGTGTAGATATGGGTAGTGTGTGAGTATATATATATTGTATATGGATGTGTGATCAAGTGTATATATGCACACACTGAATGTGTTTTTCTCATATTATTATATTGCTTACAGTGCACTATTTTTACATATTCTTAGTGCTGCTGTAAGTAAAAATGTCATTTTTCTATCTGGGACATACAGCATGACAAGACAATATTCTTGATAATCTCTTAATTGTGGGTATTGAATGGCAGCAGAGTTCGCTCCACCCCAACAGTTCCTTCCTGCAATTGGCTGTGACTGGGTTCAGCAGGATATAAATTGCTGCAGCTTGTGCCCAGGGTATTGGACCCACCTGAGGTGAGACCGGCTTGTTGGAGACGGACACAGTGAGTACCAGTGGGGCTGTTTGTGCGTTGCTGACACACGGGACTGGCTGCTGGTTCTCAGTTTCAATGGATTGACACCAAGTGAAATGAAATGGATTGGGGATTCTTTGTTTCAACAGGTTGGAGACAGGATGAAGCCCTTCGTTACATTTGTGCTTCTGCTGTGCATTTACCTGTCAGGAACGGTTAATGCAGGTTAGTACTTGTCCTGAGGTGAGGAATTCCTGAGGGCAAACATCAGACACACTGCATCTTATGACAGAGATACTGAATCACTCGACTGTCTTCAAAGCTTTCCCTGGTTTGAAAATTGTACCTTCAGTAAATGGTGCTTGTTCTGGTGAAGGTAGTGGAGGGATAGAACAGAGTACAGCACAGGAATGGGCCCTTCAACCCACCGTGTCAGTGCTGACCATGATGTCGGTCTGAACTAACCCCATTTCCCTGGACTAACCCCATCCCTCCCTCCCTATGCTCATGTGTCTGTAAATGCCTTTTTAACACTGCTATTGTATCAGCTTCCAATACCAACCTGGTAGTGTGCTCCACGCACCTGTAAGCAAACACATGCTTTTCACACTTCGTTTAAAATTTCTCCCTCCCACTTTAAACCTGTGCCCTCTGGTATTTGTCATTTCCAAATAAAGACTATCTACCCTAACTATGCTCCCCATCATTTTGTGTTTCTATCAGTTTGTCACTTGACCTTCAATGCTCCAGTGAAAACAATCCTATTTAGTCCAATCTCTCCTTGTACCTAACGCACAACATTGTGGCTAAAAGACATTGAGGTTTTTACTAATAGTGCTTGCGATGTGCAGTTATTTGCACTGTAGGATACTGCATGGATAATGGCCATTTAGCCCATGATGTCCATACCTGATCTCTCTGACCTTTCCCAGGATTTGTCTTTCATTTCCTGACCTACTTTCCGCTTATGAGAGAAGCAACAACCTCCATTTCAATGCAGGGATCTACAACCTATGTTAAACCCTTGGGATGCAGTAATCTCTGCTTCCAATGTGCTCCATGACGTGCTCTACCAGTTCCGGCTAATTTACCAGTACAATTTCAGCACTGCTGCCTTCCTGGTAAACTAGAAACAGGCTGAAGAGCAGTTTCTGCAGAATGTATTTCTGAAACCTCTACCCTGTATCTCAGCTTTAAAGAAAACATCGTTTTGCAGAAAACTGCTCTCTTGTTATCCTGTGCTCTATCTCAGATGGCAAAGTTACAATTTCAAACAGAGATTTAACATTCAAACTTTACATTTTACAGAATTGGATGGAAAATCAGCAATATTCCCAACCGAAACAGCCACGAGCTTCGTCAGGTTGAATGCAGCTGATTTCTCCAATTTGACTGCCTTTACTGTCTGCCTCAGGGCAGCCTCTGAAGAGACTCGTGCTTACAGTTTGTTCTCCTATGCAGTAAGCGGATCCAACAATGAGCTGCTGATTTGGCAAAAGTCGAATGTACAACTTGACCTGTATTTAGGAAATGTTGTCGCGAGCTTTTTCCTCCCAAAGATGGATGCCTTATTGAGACACATGTGTGTGAGCTGGGTGTCTCAAACAGGTGATATAACAGTCTGGGTCAATGGGAGACGTAGTCTATGGAAGGTTGGTGGAATGGGTAGTGTTGTGAAAGGAAATGGCCAGTTTATAATTGGTCAGGAGCAAGACTCAGTTGGTGGAGGTTTTGACATCAAACAATCCTTTGTTGGAGAGATGACTGATGTTAATATGTGGGATTTTGCTCTAACATCCAAAGAGATTGAGTTGATCAGTCAGGGGTGTTTCAGTGATGGAGGGAACATCATTAACTGGGGATCAACATCATTTACATCAAGGGGGAGCGTAATAATTGAAGACAATAATGATTGTACATTTTAAATGTTTTGGCTCCAAAAAGCATTTAAATGTGCAGAGGGGAACACAATATCCTCAAACTGCTCTAGCTACTGTAAGAATGACCTTGTATTGCGATCTTTTCTCTCTAAACCAGATCAGTAGTAGGTGTTGATTCCAGAATAAAGGGGTGTTTATATCAGGGTAAGGGACAACTCACTGACTCCTTCCTGTTTCTCATCTCCCTCACTGACAGGGTAATGGCTTCAAACTCAATACACAAGAGTCTCGGCCATTCTCCGTCACACATTGAGAGTGGGACGGGATGTGGGGAACCATGGTGGATGTCTACAGGGATCAGCAGGGTGTAAACCCCAGGGCACTGCCCCACACACTGACCCCTGACTGAAGCCCAGGGACTGCTCAGAACGGACAAGTCCGCCCTCTTTAACCTGACACCCTCCTCGTCCATTCTGCTGAAGCCCTTCCTCCAATCCCACCGGGAGCAGTTGGGCATCCCAGTTAAAAGGTGCAGCAGTACAGAGCGGTGTCCAGGGCATTTGGTGCCATCTCTCTGACACACATCTCCCTGTCACACATCCGTGCCATCTCCCTGTGTAGACAAGAAAGTGCCAGGGGCAGGGGGGTGGTGGTGATGGGCAGACACGGACTGTGGGAAAGTCCCTGTGGTGGAGGCTGATCCTGCTCTTGACTTAGATTGTGCTGATTGGAATAATTACTGTCTCTCTCTGTATTACCCTCTTAATTTCACATTGTTTTGTTACACCAATGTTTGGAAAGCTCACAATGTGTTCTGTGCTTCCAGTGATTGTGATTGAACTGTAACATTGCAGTTTCATCAGCTTAATAAATGAGCATCAAAACAACCAAGATCTTGTCTATGAATGACTCTGTGTGTGTGTGTGTGTCCAATTAACACCGTACACTTCACTATGGTTTCATGCAATAAAATGACTGTGTGTGCGTCTTTGCCACCTCCAACAGGTACAATATTTTATTGTTGCGTGCTATCCAGTAAGTGAAAAGACTATACATGTTTATACATGTTCACAACAAAGCTGCCCACACTGTACAGTGCAAGGTGGAGACCAGAAAAGTCTGATTTTAATATAGTCTCTACAATGAAGTAGATGGTAGTCAGGACCACTCTCCAGTTGGTGATAGGATGGTTCAGTTGCCTGAGAGCAGCTGGGTAGAAAATATCCCTGAATCTGAAGATGGCCTCAGATATAGGGGAAAGTTGCACGACTCGGATTTATTTCCTGGTTCTCAGGAGGCTGAGGGGTGATTGAAAAGAGGTGTATAAAATCATGAGGGGATTACATAGGGTGAATGCACAGAATCTTTTACCCAGGGTAAGGGAATCAAGAACCATTCGACATAGATCAAATGTGAGAGAGGGTATATTTAATAGGAACCAGAGGAGCAACTTTTTCACTTGGAGGGTGTTGGATGCACAGAACAAGGTGCCAGCAGTGCTGGAAGAGGGAGTGTCTCTATCATGCTGAGGCCAGGCACCAGCTCTCAGACACCTCTTCATACCTACCCTTTGACCAGGACCCCACAGTTGAAGACTAGGCCATCATCTTCTAGACTGTTTCTGATCTCATTACCCCGGCCATCTCCTTCGCACAGCCTCTTATCAATCTTATTGACCACCAGCCCTGCATTTCTATCTCCTTTCCAATGTCCATAAACAGGACTGCTCTAGCAGACCCATTAACTCTGCCTGCTCCAACTCCACAGAACTTTCTCCCAAATGCCTTGATTCCATCCAATTCCCACTTGTCCAGTCCCTCTGACCTACATCTGAGACAGCCCACACGCCTTTCAACTCTTGACAAACTTTCCATTTCCAAGCCCCCTTTGCCTCATCTCTACCACTGACGCCCAGTCCCTTTACACCTCCATCCCTCACCTGGAAGGTCTTCCTTGAACAGAGACACAATCAATTTCAATCTACAAACACCCTTGTCTACCTGATGGAATTTATTCTCACACTCAACTTCTTGTTCAACTCCTATCACTGTCTCCATGTTGAAGGTGTAGCCATGGACACCTGCCTTGGCCCCAGCTATACCTGCCTTTTTGTGGGTTAGGTCAAATAGTCCTTGTTCAAACACGGCCTGGCACCATCCCCCACTCTTACTCCACTACATCAACGACTACATTGGGGTTGACTCTTGCACCCATGCAAAACTTGTTGATTTCATTAACTTTAACATTAACTCCGCCCTGCCCTCAAAATCACTGGAACTATCTCTGCTACCACTTTGCATTCTCGATCTCTTTGTCTCCATCATGGGGAATAGACTCCACCTGATGAACTGAATGCTTTTTATGCCCGCTTTGTGCAGAGGCCAACAGGACGGTGACACCTGGGCCTTCAGACTCCAGTGTGCCCATCCCTAGGGTGACTGGTGCAGAGGTTAGATCAGCCTTCCTGGGGGTAAACCCACGAAAAGCAACTGGCCCAGAGAGAGTAACTGGCCTTGTCTTTAGTAGTTGCGTGGACATCCCTAACCCCTACTTTGTTCTGAGGTACCTACCTGCTTCAAGAAGACCACCATCATCCCGGTGACGAAGAAATGCAAGAACTCTTGCCTAAACGACTACCGTCCAGTGGCCTTGAAATCCACTCTAGACCACTTCATTTCTAACTGCCGGTATGACATCAACTGTCTCAACTTTTCCACTCCCTCTACCTACTTCAACCTCTCCCCTTGTGAACATACTGCTCATTCTGCAACAACCCCGACATTATCATCAAACCCACCGACAAGGGAGGTGCCCTGGTGAACAGATTCATGGATAGGAAAGACGTAGTGGGATCTAGGCCAACAGTGGGCACATGTTACCAGATTAGCTGGGTCACATTGTTTGGCATGGATGAGTTGGACTGAAAGGCCTATTTTATTGCTGTATGAATCTGACTCGAAGTAAGTCCCAGTCATTATTGGGGATGTGACTGTCAGGAAATGACTGTCAGGCAAAGCCAATGAAGTGGGACACGCGTCAAGCAAAGTTTTCTTTATTCCTCAAGCCCATACAGCTCCCCAAACCCCTAATCAGTTCAACTCCTCCTGGAACTCCACTACCAACTGGCACTCCTCCCCATTCACAGTTCCGTGACGAGCCCCCCCCCACCCCCCGAGCCGAGGGTTTGCACCATGCGTGGCTCACCACTAGGGACCGCCACATGACCCCGTCCCCCAGAACTAGAGGCATGGAACCGAACGGGAAGACGAACGAGGCAGCCAGACCTCATGCATACGTCCCCACGCAAAGGGCACAAGCCTGGTACGGACAAATTCGGCAGCAATCGGGACGGCAGATGCCCCCAATGATGAGGCTGAGCCACCCTCACTGGCTCGCTAAGGTCCAAATGGGCCGGCTTCAGTCTCCCGTCGACCACCCATGTCCAAAACAAAAGTAGCAGGCCCAAGCTGCGGCACACGAAAGGGACCATCATATGGGGGCGGCAAAGGCAACGTGTGTGTGTTGTGGAACAGAAAAACACACGAACAGTCCATGAGAGCCGACGGCACATGGGCAGGAGGCACTCCATGGCGAGACGACGGGACAGAAGAGAGGGCACCGACCTCCTCCCTCAAACGGACCAACACAGATGACGGCTGATCCCGGGATGCACCAGCGGCTGGAATAAATTCCCAGGGAACAGTGAGCTTGGCTGAGGATGAAGCCACTGCGTAAAACCGCGTAAAACGGTCCACCACCGTCAGAAGATGCGAGGCACCCCGGGATGGAGGCAGCAGCCTCACGATATCCAGGTGAACACGGTCAAAGTGCCGGCGAGATACTGCAAACTCATGCACTGGCGCCCGGACGTGCCGCTGCACCTTCGATGTTTGACACGGAATGCACGCCCCGGCCCAGTGACCAACCTGCTTCCACAACCCAAGCCACATGAAAGGTGCAGCCACGATCGCGACTGTCACACAGATAGACGGGTCGGCTAACCCATGAATGACGTTGAAAATCCGGCGACGCCAGGCAGCCGGAACAATGGGCTCATGGAAACGTCGTACAGGACAGTAACGTCTGAGGGCCCAATGGCACATCGTCCAGCACCAAACAAGAATCTGCAGTTCGGTAGGCTGGTATCTCTTCATCCGCCATCTGCGCCACAGCCAGGGTGGAATAATCAACGCCCGGGGCCACGTCGATGATGGCCTCATTAGCAGGGTGGGACAGGGCGTCAGCAACCAGGATACATTTGCCAGCAATGTTGTGGATGTCGGTCGTGAAATCGGAGATTGCCGTGAGCTGGAGCTGTTGCCAAGTGGACCAGGGATGCGAAACCTTAGCGAATGCAAAGGTGAGGGGTTTATGGTCAGTGAAGGCAGTAAAGTCCCGGCCCTCCAGGAAATAGCGGACGTGTCACACTGTCAAGTGCAAGACAAGAAGCTCCCGGTCGAACGCGCTGTACACCCGTTCCACCGGCGACTGGTGATTGAAAAAGGCGAGAGGCCGCCAGTAACCGTCGAGCGAGTGTTCCAGAACGCCGCCGACCGCGGAGCCCGAGTCATCCACCATTAGGGCTGTAGGGGCGTTGACCCACGGATGCACCAGCATCACCGCCCGAGCAAACGCTTCCTTCACCCCGTCAAAAGCAGCCACCGCGTCGTCGTTCCACTGCACGTCCCACCGCTTACCGGCACAAATCAGTGATGAAATGTGGCCATCCCAACAAACTCCTGAAGGCCCCACACAGAGGAAGGCCGCGGAAACTGGCGAATGGCCTCGACCTTGTCCGGAAGCGGAACAGCACCGTGTTGAGTCACGCGGTGGCCCAGAAAGTCGATGGCACGGAAGCCGAGCTGGCATTTGTGGGGGTTGATGACGAGACCAAGCTCGCTGATGCGCTGTCACAACAAACGCAGGTGGGCGCAATGTTCTTTCCAAGAGCGACTAGCCACAAGGATGTCGTCCATGTAAATGAAAATGAAATCGAGTCCCCGATCCACGGAGTCCATCAAGTGTTGGAAGGCCTGTGCAGCGTTCTTAAAGCTGAAGGGCATACGCAGGAACTCAAACAACTCGAAGGGGGTAATTAAAACCATTTTGGGCACATCCTCCAGCCGCACGGGGATCTGGTGGGAACCCCGGACTAAGTCGACTTTCGACCTAAGAACTTAGCCCCAGCCAGATGGGCGAAGAGATCCTGTGTACGGGGAATGGGCTAGCGATGGTGGCGTCGTTCAGGCGGCGGTAGTCGCCACAAGGCCTCCAGGCCCCGGAGGTCTTCGGTACCATGTGCAGCAGGGAAGCCCATGGGTTATCCAAGCGCCGGACAATTCCCATAGCCTCCATTTTGCGAAACTCCACTTTGGCGATCTGGAGCTTGTCGGGAGGCAGACTGCGGGCGCGGGCGTGGAGCGGTGGTCCCGAAGTAAGAATGTGGTGCACCACACCATTTTTCGGGCTGGCCATGTGTCAAAGTTTCAGGTGGCGGTTGGAGCGGTTGGAGCAGCGGCCGGGCGGTAGGTTTAGAAACCGAGCACGGGGCTTTGTTTGGGGAGTATGAGTTCCAGGGCAGTTTATTGTTCTGGGTGTCGGATGTGGGGAATCTGGGAGTCTGATAGTCTTCCAGACATCCACATCTGCGCCAGGTGCGACGAGATGGGGCTCCTAAGGGACCGTATTAGGAACCTGGAGCGGCAGATTGATGACCTCCGTCTGGTCAGGGAGAGTGAGGAGGTTATAGAGAGGAGTTACAGAGAGGTGGTCACTCCAAGACCACGGGAGGTAGACAAGTGGGTCACGGTTAGGGGGGGCAAGGAGCAGAGGCAGGGACTAGAGAGTACCCCGGTGGCTGTACCCCTTGGAAATAAGTACTCCTGTTTAAGTACTGTTGGGGGGAACAGCCTACCTGGGGGCAGCGACGGTACCCGGGCCTCTGGCACGGAGTCCGGCCCTGTTGCTCAGAAGGGTAGGGAAAGGAAGAAGAGAGCGATAGTAATAGGGGACTCTATAGTGAGGGGGTCAGATAGGCGATTCTGTGGGCGCAGTCGGGAGACCCGGATGGTGGTTTGCCTCCCTGGTGCCGGTGTCCGGGATGTGTCTGAGCGTGTCCAGGATATCCTGAAAGGGGAGGGAGAGGAGCCAGAGGTCGTGGTACATATAGGTACCAACAATATAGGTAGGATAAGGAGAATTTAGGGGGCTAGGAAGAGAGTTAAAAAAAAGGACTTCCAAAGCAATAATCTCAGGCTTACTGCCTGTGCCACGCGATAGTGAGAATAGGAATGGAGTGAGGTGGAGGATAAATACGTGGCTGAGGAAATGGTGCAGGGTGCAGGGATTCAAGTTTCTGGATCATTGGGACCTCTTCTGGGGGAAGTATGACCTATACAAAAAGGACGGGTTGCATCTGAACCTGAGAGGAACCAATATCCTGGCGGGGAGATTTGCTAAGGTAATTGCGGAGACTTTAAACTAGTACGGTTGGGGGGAGGGACTCAAACACAGATAGCTAATAGGCAGTGTGTGAGGCAGGAGGCAGAAAAGGGAAACACTCAGACCCAATATGTAGGAGAGAGAGAAGTGAAAAGAAATAAACTGAGAATAAGAAATGATGGGTCCCTTAAATGTGTATATTTTAATGCTAGGAGCATTGTAAGAAAGCTGGATGAGCTTAGAGCCTGGATTGGCATCTGGAAGTATGATGTTGTGGCGATCAGTGAAACATGGTTGCAGGAGGGTTGTGATTGGCAATTATATATTCCAGGATTTCATTGTTTCAGATGTGATAGAATCGGAGGGGCAAGAGGTGGGGGTGTTGCATTGCTTGTCAGGGAGGATATCACAGCAGTGCTTTGGCAGGACAGACTAGAAGGCTCGATTAGGGAGGCTGTTTGGGTGGAACTCAGAAATGAGAAAGGTTTAGCAACACTTATAGGGGTGTATTATAGACCGCCAAATAGGGAACGAGAATTGGAAGAGCAAATATGTAAGAAGATAGCAGATATTAGTAGTAAGCACAGAGTAGTGATTGTGGGTGATTTCAATTTTCCGTACATAGACTGGGAATCACATTCTGTTAAAGGACTGGATGGTTTGGAGTTTGTAAAATGTGTGCAGGATAGTTTTTTGCAGCAATACGTAGAGGTACCTACCAGAGAAGGGGCAGTGTTGGACCTCCTGTTGGGAAATGAGACGGGTCAGGTGACTGAGGTATGTGTTGAGGAGCACTTTGGGTCTAGTGATCACAATGCCATTAGTTTCAATATAATTATGGAGAAGGTCAAATCTGGACCAAGGGTTGAGATTTTGGATTGGAGAAAGGCTAATTTTGAGGAGATGAGAAAGGATTTAAAAGGAGTGAAATAGGACTTTTTGTTTTATGAAAAGGATATAATAGAGAAATGGAGGATATTTAAAGGTGAAATTTTGAGAGTACAGAGTCTTTATGTCCCTGTTCGGTGGAAAGGAAAGAATAATAATTTGAAAGAGCCGTGGTTTTCCAGGGAAATTGGACACTTGGTTCGGAAAAAGAGGGAGATATACAATAAATATAAGCGGCAGGGAGTAAATGAGGTTCTTGAGGAATATAAAGAATGTAAAAGGAATCTTAAGAAGGAAATTAGAAAAGTGAAAAAAAGATATGAGGCTGCTTTGGCAAGTAATGTAAAAGTAAACCCCAAGGGGTTCTACAGATATGTCAATAGCAAAAGGATAGCGAGGGATAAAATTGGTCCATTAGAGAGTCAGAGTGGACAGCTATGTGCTGAGCCGGAAGAAATGGGGGAGATATTAAACAATTTCTTTTCTTCGGTATTCACCGAGGAGAAGGATATTGAATTATGTGAGGTAAGCGAAACAAGTAGAGTAGTGATGGAAATTATGAGGATTAAAGAAGAGGAGGTACGGACACTTTTGAAAAATATAAAAGTGGATAAGTCTCCAGGTCCTGATAGGATATTCCCTAGGACATTGAGGGAAGTTAGTGCAGAAATAGCAGGGGCTATGATGGAAATATTTCAAACGTCATTAGAAACGGGGATGGTGCCGGAAGATTGGCGCATTGCGCATGTTGTGCCTTTGTTGAAAAAAGGTTCTAAAAGTAAACCTAGCAATTATAGACCTGTTAGTTTGACGTCTGTGGTGGGAAAATTAATGGAAAAGATACTTAGGGACAATATATATAATTATTTGGATAAACAAGGCCTGATTAGAAACAGTCAACGTGGATTTGTGCCTGGAAGGTCATGTTTGACTAATCTTCTTGAATTTTTTGAAGAGGTTACCAGGGAAATTGATAAGGGCAAGGCTGTGGATGTTGTCTATATGGACTTCAGTAAGGCATTTGACAAGGTTCCACATGGAAGGTTGATTAAGAAGGTTAAATCGTTGGGTATTAATAGTGAGGTTGCAAGATGGATTCAACAATGGCTGAATGGGAGATACCAGAGGGTAATGGTTGACAATTGTATGTCAGGTTGGAGGCCAGTGTCTAGTGGAGTACCCCAAGGATCTGTGTTGGGTCCACTGTTGTTTGTCATTTACATTAATGATCTGGATGATGGTGTGGCAAATTGGATTAGTAAATATGCAGATGATACTAAGATAGGTGGTGTAGTTAATAATGAAGTAGAGTTTCAAAGTCTACAGAGAGATTTGGGCCTTTTGGAAGGGTGGGCTGAAAGATGGCAGATGGAATTTAATGCTGATAAGTGTGAGGTGCTGCATTTTGGTAGGACAAATCAAAATAGGACGTACAGGGTAAATGGTAGGGAATTGAGGAATGCAGTGGAACAGAGGGATCTGGGAATAACTGTGCATTGTTCCCTGAAGGTGGAATCTCATGTGGATAGGGTGGTGAAGAAGGCGTTTGGTATGCTTGCCTTTATAAATCAGAGCATCGAATATAGAAGTTGGGATGTAATGTTAAAATTGTACAGGGCATTGGTGAGGCCGAATCTGGAGTATGGTGTGCAGTTCTGGTCGCCAAATTATAGGAAGGATGTCGACAAAATGGAGAGGGTACAGAGGAGATTTACTAGAATGTTGCCTGGGTTTCAGCACTTAAGCTACAGAGAGAGGTTGAACAGGTTGGGTCTTTATTCTTTGGAGCGTAGAAGGTTGAGGGGGGACTTGATAGAGGTTTTTAAAATTTTAAGAGGGACGGACAGAGTTGACGTGGGTAGGCTTTTCCCTTTGAGAGTGGGGAAGATTCCAACAAGGGGACATAGCTTCAGAATTGAGGGACAAAAGTTTAGGGGTAACATGAGGGGTAACTTCTTTACTCAGAGGGTGGTGGCTGTATGGAATGGGCTTCCGGTGGAAGTGGTGGAGGCTGGCTCGATTTTATTATTTAAGAGTAAATTGGATAGGTATATGGATAAGAGGGGATTAGAGGGTTATGGTCTGAGAGCAGGTAGATGAGACTAGGTCAGAGAGAGTGGTCGGCGTGGACTGGTAGGGCCGAACGGGCCTGTTTCCGTGCTGTAGTTGTTATATGGTTATATGGTTATATGGTTATATGGAAAGTCCCCCAAAATTTGGGCGTAAATGTCCACTGCAGACACCAGGTTGCGGATCGGCGTGGCGGACACAGCAGGGCGCGAGGAGGTCACTTCTAATGTGGAAGCGTGGACGAGGCGTTGCCCCCTCACGTCAACTGAAAGTGATTGCGGCCGCAGGAAGTCGCGCCCAGCAACGGCTGGGACACGTCTGCAACAGTGAAAGGCCCCGTGAAGTTGCAAGAGCCAAAGATAAGCGGAATGGTGCTGACGTCGTACGTTTGCATGGTGCTGCCATTCGCGGCAGTTAACGAGAGACCCGATTCCCAGAACGAGTATCCACCCCCGATGGGGGCAAAACACTGACTTCAGCCCCTGTGTCCACCAGGAATCATCATCCCAAGCACTGGTCCCATGCATATAAGCGGTGTATCTGGACGACCGCCGAGGTGATTACTGCAGGCAGTCCCCGCATTTCCCGGAAACGAACAGGGCGAGCGGCATTGGCGGGCCGCGGAACCCCAGTGTTGGTGGTAGAAGCACCGCTTCTTCCTCTTGTTCATACCAGCTTCTCCTGGTGCAATAGACTCAGCTGAACCCCCGGTGGGCGCGGCCACAGGTGGCTGTGCCCTCGAAGGCGCTGTCGACACACGATCGAGCAAACCTCTGCCCTTCCCCCTGGCCAGCCACAGCTCGTCTGTGCGTTCCGCCAGATGAAGGGGGTCAACAAAACTCACCCCTGAGAGGAGCAGGCGGATGTCATTGGGCAAATGCTCGAGGAAGGTGTATCAAAAAGCAGGCGGGGCTGGTGGCCATCCATGAGCGTGAGCATTTTGCTCTTGAGGGCCAATGGCTTAAGATCGCTGAGCCCACCCATGTGGAGGATCCGCGCCGCTCGCTCCAGGCAGCTGAGCCCGAAAGTGCAAAGGAGCAGTGCCTTGAGGCCTTCATATTTGTCGTCCGCTGGCGGCTAGCACAGGTAAGGCACCAACCGACCGGCCGTCTCCTGGTTGAGCGCGCCAACAATAAAGAAGTAACGGGTGTCGTTGGCTGTAATCCTGCGTATGTGGAATTGAGCATCCGCCTGCTGGAACCACACCTGGGGCTGGAGGTGCAGAAGACCAGCAGCTTAAGTGCAACTGTGTTTTGGTTGGGCCTGGTCAGTGGCAACGGCAGGCCGAGGGTGGCGGTGTCCATTATTGCCATCCAAAATACCTATTTTGGACCGTCGGGGGGTCACAAATGAAGTGGGACACGAGTGCCATGCAAAGCCAATGAAGTGGGACTCGTGTAAAGGGGAGTTTTCTTTATTGCTCAAGCCCACACAGCTCCCCAAACCCCCAACCAGTTCAAATCCTTCCAGAACTCCACTGCCAACTGCCACTCCTCCCCATTTCAAGTTCCGTGACCCCACCCCCCACCCCCCCCCCCCCCGAGTCAAGGGTTTTGCACCATCCGTGGCTCACCACCATGGACCGCCACAGCCCACCACGACAAACCCGTTACTTTTGCATCTTTCAGTAATCTGCAAATCTGTTCCTCTATTTCCCGCTGCCTATTGAGAGCCTATAGTACAATTCCATTAGACTGATTGCACCTTTCCTAGTTTAAACCTCTACCCATATTCCCTCTTTGAAGGAACCCTCCAGATATAGATCAGTTACTGATATGGGCAGTGAAATTGCAGATGGAGTTTAATACAGTCAAGTGTGAGGTGTTGCATCCGACAGGTCAAATATTATGGGAAGGTGCTCAAAGTGTTGAAGTAACTCAGCAGGCCAGGCAGCACCTCAGGAGAACAAAGATGGATGCCATTTCAATCTGGACCCAGGCTGAAAAAGGGTCCCGAACCAAAACATCACCTGTCTACATTCTTCAGGGATATCCGGCCCGCTGAGTTACTCCAGTACTTTTGTGTCTTTTTAGTTAAGCAGTGTCTGTAGCTCCTTGTGGTAAAGTAAGGGGAAAGTACATAACACTTTGAATTTGTATTCACCTCCCATCTCACACTGGTTCCCATTTCACCCGACCTTACTCTCTTATCCCTTCTTGAACTATTAATTCAGGAGTCTTTCGTAACTTTTCCTGTACCTTCTTTCCCTTTAACTGGTCTACTCTGAGAAATATTGAACTGAGGGTCCTTGGGGTTAAACTCCATAGTTCTTATATATACAAGCAAGTTTCATAGCAAAACATTGTAGCGACCATAGAGAATGGTCCAGGTCGTCGAACCCTCGGATTGGCCAGCGAGGTCACGTGGGAACGCGACCATGGGGATTGGTCCAGGGAGCGACATCGCTGATTGGCCAGCGATGTCATGTGCGCGTTTGGCGCCCGATTTAGTCAGTTCGGCGAAGTCTTCAAGGAAGACAGTAAGTTTGTAATGGTTGTCCTTTACCTTGTTGTTTAACTCTGTATTCGAAGATTGCGGCTGCAATAAACTTCTTCTACAACCAACAAGTTTCGGACTCGCCATATTGGTGACCCCGACGTGATCTGGACGATCACCGACTGAGCAGGAACCCGACGCCTCGTTGACGATGACCGAGCCGGGCACACCGGAGTTAAGCGCCGGAAGCGTTCATCTTCCGTGGTTTTGGACGCACGCACCGCAAGCTTGGTTCATCCACACCGAGGCTCAATTTCATATAAAGAAGGTGTCGGACGAATCCACGAAGTACTTCTACCTCGTCAGCGCTCTATCGCCGGACACAACCAAGCGCGTGATGCGGTTCATCGTGGATCCACCTGCGGAAAACAAGTACGAGGCCATGAAGAAAGTATTACTGCGAACCTTCGGATTTAATAAGCATGGTGGTGCGGCAAAACTTCTGCACCTACCAGATCTTGGAGACCAACTGCCTTCCGTCCTCATGGCCGAAATGATGATGCTAGCCGGTGAGCATACGGATTGCCCTATGTTCGAACAGGCATTCCGCGAGAAACTTCCCGAGGATGTCCGACTGCTGCTCACGGATTGTTCTTTTAAGGACCCCGAAGCATATGCAGCGAAAGCGGACGCGCTCATAGCGGCAAAAAACAAGGCAAGTGGTTCGATCAACAAAGTCTCGACATCAATGACCACGCCACAGCGATGACAAGATGGCGCCACGTCTCCCGCCAATTCTCCGAAAGCCCGCCAAAAAGATCCGCACAAGCGCGGCTGGTGCTATTATCACCTACGATGGGGTAACGAAGCCCGCAACTGCCGTTTGCCTTGTACCTTCGCGGGAAATGCCTCGGCCGATCGTACATAGGGGCAGTTACGATTGGCCAGAACCGGCGCCTCTATGTCCATGATCGATTCACGGACACCCCTACTGTCCAGGCCGTCGTCGCGGCCCCCGACTCGTATGCTGCGATTCTGGCAGAGTTTCCGGAGCTGCTCGTCCAACGCTTTGACACGCCTTCGGCTAAGCACGGTGTGGTCCATCACATCCGCACCGAAGGCCCTCCCGTTTTCGCTCGGGCCAGGAGACTACCGCCAGACAAACTGGTGGTGGCAAGGGCGGAGTTCAGGAAAATGGAGGAGATGGGAATTGTCCGTCAGTCTGACAGCCCGTGGGCCTCGCCGTTACACATGGTCTCCAAGGCATCTGGGGGGTGGAGACCATGTGGCGATTATCGGCGTCTCAATGCTGTCACCACGGCTGATCGCTACCCCATACCGCACCTACAGGATTTTTCATCTGGGCTGGAAGGAGCGGTGGTGTTTTCCAAAATCGATTTGGTGCGAGGATACCATCAGATTCCGGTGCGACCGGAGGACATACAGAAAACTGCAACAATTACTCCGTTCGGGTTGTTTGAATGGTTGCGTATGCCTTTCGGTTTAAAGAACGCGGCACAGGCTTTCCAGCGGCTGATGGACCGCGTGGGCCGGGGTTTACCGTTTGTGTTTATTTATTTAGACGACATCCTGGTCGCCAGCCCCTCCGTGCAGGAACACCAGGCCCATTTGCGGACCGTGTTCCAGCGGCTCCAAGACCACGGGCTCATAATCCAACCCTCCAAATGTCAATTCGGCCTTCCTGCTCTTGATTTTCTAGGGCACAGAATTACCCCTGCCGGCGCCTCCCCTTTGCCCGAAAAGGTGGAGGCTATCCGGGCATTTCCTAGGCCCACCACAGTTAAAGAGCTACAGGAGTTCGTAGGCATGGTTAATTTCTACCATAGGTTCGTTCCGGCAGCTGCGCGAGTCATGCGCCCACTCTTCCAGTGCCTTGCAGGGAATCCGGTAGATTTGTTGTGGTCCCCGACCGCTGAGTCGGCTTTTACAGCAGCTAAGGCAGCCTTGGCAGACGCCACCATGTTGGTCCATCCGAGCCCCTCCGCCCCCACGGCCCTGACGGTTGACGCCTCTGACGTGGCGGTGGGCGGGGTACTGGAGCAGCAGGTCGGTGGCCGTTGGCAGCCTTTAGCGTTTTTCAGCCGGCAACTAAATTCGGCCGAGCTGAAGTATAGCGCATTTGACCGAGAGCTTCTGGCCCTCTATTTAGCTGTTCGTCATTTCAGGTATTTCCTCGAGGGCCGCCCATTTGTGGCATTTACGGACCACAAGCCATTAACATTTGCTTTTTTGAAATTGTCTGACCCATGGTCGGCCCGCCAGCAGCGGCACCTGACTGCTATCTCCGAATTTACCACCGATGTCCGTCATGTCGCGGGTAAGCTTAATGCCGTTGCTGACGCCCTGTCTAGACCTGCTTTTCCCCCTATTTCGGCGGTGGACTGCGAAGTGGATCCCCAGGAGCTTGCGGAGGCACAGCTCCTAGCGGATACCGTTTCGGCTTACCGGTCCACCACTTCGGGATTGAAGTTGGCCCAGGTAGCCTGTGGGTCGGAGGGCACGAAAGTCTGGTGCGATGTTTCTCTTCCCCGTCCCAGGCCGGTAGTACCGCCCTCCCTTCAGCGCCGGGTTTTTGATGCCATTCATGGGCTGGCGCACCCGTCCATCCGCTCCACCTCGGCCTTGGTAGCAGCGAGGTTTGTCTGGCATGGCCTGCGGAAACAGGTAGCGGGGTGGGCACGTTCCTGCGTGCCCTGTCAGACCGCTAAAGTCCAGCGCCACGTCCAGCCCCCCGTACAGGATTTCGAGGTCCCGGCTGTTCGTTTTTTCCACATCCACGTGGATTTGGTCGGGCCTTTACCTTCCTCCCGGGGCTACACCCACCTCCTCACGGTGGTGGATCGGTTCACCCGGTGGCCAGAGGCTTTCCCATTGTTTGATATTTCGTCCGCGTCTTGTGCTAGGGCTTTGGCCCTTCATTGGGTAGCTCGTTTCGGGGTCCCGGCAGTTATTACCACTGACAGAGGGCCACAGTTCACTTCGTCCCTCTGGGCCGCGCTGGCAGAACTGTACGGGTCCAAGTTACAACCCACGACTGCTTATCACCCCAGGCAAATGGACTCGTAGAAAGGTTCCACCGCCAACTTAAGGCGTCCCTCAGTGCAAGGCTTGAAGGCCCGGACTGGGTAGACCAACTCCCTTGGGTTCTTTTGGGCATCCGGACTGCTCCTAAGCTAGATCTCGGTGCGTCGTCCGCAGAGCTAGTATATGGCTCGACACTTCGAGTACCCGGAGATCTGTTTCCTGACCCTTCAGACCAGCTGCCTACCGTCCCATCAGTGTTAGCATCTCTCCGGGAACGGGTGGGCTCCCTGGCTCCAGTTCCGACTTCACGTCATGGGTGTCCCATGGTACATGAACCGTCTTCCCTGAAGGACTGTGAGTTTGTTTTTTTGCGTAAAGATGCCCATCGCGCCCCGTTGCAGAGGGTCTATCAAGGGCCGTTCCGGGTTTTGCGTAAGGGAACGGCTACCTTCACCTTAGACATGGGCGGCAAGAGTGAGCTCGTCTCGGTGTCCCGGCTCAAACCTGCCCATTTGGATCCAGATCAACCAGTCCTGGTCGGTCAAACCCCTAGGAGAGGCCGACCTCCGTTAGTTCCGCTCAGTCCAGGACCCCCCGTTCCGACAGTTCCTCCAGGACCCCCCGTTCCGGCAGTTCCTCCTGGACACCCCGTTCCGGTAGTTCCTCCAGAACCTCCCGTCCCGGCTGTTCCGCCAAGTCCGGAACCTCCGGCTCCTGTGGTTCAGGCTGTCCCTCTCCGTACCCGTTATGGTCGCGAAATCCGGCTCCCTGTTAGGTTCCGCACCTCGGGTTCTGGGGGGGGTCATGTAGCGACCATAGAGAATGGTCCAGGTCGTCGAACCCTCGGATTGGCCAGCGAGGTCACGTGGGAACGCGACCATGGGGATTGGTCCAGGGAGCGACATCGCTGATTGGCCAGCGATGTCATGTGCGCGTTTGGCGCCCGATTTAGTCAGTTCGGCGAAGTCTTCAAGGAAGACAGTAAGTTTGTAATGGTTGTCCTTTACCTTGTTGTTTAACTCTGTATTCGAAGATTGCGGCTGCAATAAACTTCTTCTACAACCAACAAGTTTCGGACTCGCCATAACATAATCATTCTTATCCAAGAAGCACTCAAGTTCCTGCAGTGCCCAGTGGACTGGAAAATGGCAATGGACACTGCATCCTCCCTCTCTAGGACCACCTGGGCATGGACGTGGGAGGCTTCTAAAAGTGAGACAGGGCAAGTTCAGGACTGACATGTTCCTGCTAGAGTGAGGGAAACCATAAAGACACAAGGAACTGCTGAAATCATGAGTAAAACACAAACTGCTGCAGGAACTCAGCAGGTCAGGTAGCATCTGAAGAGGAAATAAACATTTCAGGTCGGGACTCTTCTTGAGACCAGTGAAGGTAAGGCTAGCAGGATTAAGGAGGCGTGTTAAGACACTGGTCAGGAAAAGGAGGAAAGCATATGTCAGATATAGGCAGCTGAGTTTAAATGAATCTACCTCATTGGGCACCTTTGAACTCTCTTTAATTGGACTTGACCAGACTTTATCTTGCACTAAAAGGTTGGACCCTATATCCTTTATCTGTACACTGTGGACAACTTGATAGTAATCATGGTTTGGGTGGGACGGGATGAGTTAAACAGTGAGTTGCAGAGGGAATGGTCTTTGCAGA
Organism: Rhinoraja longicauda; assembly: GCF_053455715.1. Lineage (NCBI taxonomy): Eukaryota > Metazoa > Chordata > Chondrichthyes > Rajiformes > Arhynchobatidae > Rhinoraja > Rhinoraja longicauda. Next base: position 23,685,921 of record NC_135979.1, read on the forward strand.
AAGGGGTGGAGATGAGAAGATGTGGCCAGTGGTGGGATCCTGTTGGAGGCGGCAACAACACACACACAGTCATTTTATCACATGAAAACATAGTGAAGTGTACTGAGTGTTAACTGGAGACCGGACACACACAGAGTTATTCATAGACAAGATCTTTGTTGTTTTGATGTTCATTTATTTAGCTGATGAAATTGCAATGTTACAATTCAATCACAATCACTGGAAGCACAGAACACATTGTGAGCTTTCCAAACATTGGTGTAACAAAGAGGGTGAAATGTGAAATCAAGAGGATAATACAGACAGAGACAGTAATAATTCCAATCAGCACAATCTAAGTCCAGATCAGGATCAGCCTCCACCACAGGGACTTTCCCACAGGCCGTGTCTGCCCATCACCACCACCCCCGTGTCCCTGGCACTTTCTTGTCTACACGTGTATGTCAGAGAGATGGCACCAAATGCCCTGGACACCACTTTGTACTGATGCACCTTTTAACTGGGATGCCCAACTGTTCGAGACTGTTATGTACTGACTTTGAAGCTATTATCCTGTCAGGGTGGTTGATGAGAAACTGGAAGGACACTGATTTGTCACTTACTCAGAAGCAAACAGCCCTTTATTCTAGAATCAACACCAGTACTTCTACTGCTGATTTTGTGTAGAGAGGAAAGATCACAAAACAAGGTCAAATTCAGTTAGAGAGGATGGAAGACCAACACATTCTAATCTGTACAATCATCATCGTCTTCAATAATGACGTTCCCCCCTGATGTAAATGGTGTTGAACACCAGTCAATGATGTTCCCTCCATCTCTGAAACAACCCTGACTGATCAACTTAATATCATTTGGTTTTAGAACACAATCCCACATATTCACATCAGTTATCTCTCCGACTAAAGATTGTTGTTTTTCATAACCTCCACCGACTGAGTCTTGCTCCTGACCAATTATAAACGTACCAGACCCCTTCACAACCAGACCCTTTCCATCAACCTTCTGTAGACTGCGTCTCCCATTGACCCAGAATGTTATCTCACTGCCTTGAGACTCCCAAGCCACACAGATGTGTCTCAGTACAGCATTCATTTTTGGGATGATAAATTTAGTTTTTGGACTCCTAATTCCAACCTTAATTCTGTTTTAGATTGTTGCCATAACAGTAAACTATTGGCAGAAGAGCTTGTTGCGTAGGAGAACAATGCGTAACTGTGATTCTCTTCAGAGGCTGCCCTGAGGCAGACCGTAAAGGCGGTCAAATTGCAGAAATCACTTGCATCCAATCTGACAAAGCTGTTGTCTGTTGCTGTTGGGAATATCGCTGATTTTCCACACAATCCTGTAAAATGTGAAGAGTTAGATTGTTAAACAGTTTAAAATTGTAACATGTGAGATGGAGCACAGGGTAACTAGTGAGCAGTTTTATGCATAGGAATGTTTTATTTAAACCTGATCGACAGAGTGGGAACAGTCCCAGAAGTGTGTTCTACAGAAGCTGTTCTTCACCAGAGGAACAAGTGCAATTGACTAAAGTCACAAATTCTAACCTGGGTAAGTTTTGAAGAAGAAGAATTTCTGGTTTGCCAAAATACAACTCATTTTGTCTTAGTATCACCCGACCTGTGAGCTCTTCTTATTCTCACCGTCCTGAGAAAGAGAACTAGTCATTCTTCTCCACCAGAAATAATTGGGCAAAGATTCCAGCACATTGAAGGACAACACATTTTAAGAGTTGGATACAAGAAACAATTCACTAGTTTATTCAAAAGCAACAAAATGCTGAAATAACTCAGCGGGTCAGGCAACATATCTCTCCATTCCTCTGGGACCCACCTGTGGCATGCAAAGATCTTCCACAAGGTCCCTACAATCTGTTATGTAGAAAGGCACTGCAGATGCTGGTTTATACCGGAGATAGACACAAAATGCTGGAGTAACTCAGTGGGTCAGACAGCATCCCTGGGGAGAAGGAATGGGTGATGTTTCAGGTCGTGACTCTTCTTCAGAATTGCCACAATTATCCCTCCTCCTTACTCAAACATGCCATTCTTGAACTTTGATCAACCGGTCTTTAAATGACCCCACATGTCAGATATGGACTTACCCAACAACAACTGCTCTCATTTTACTCTCCCTAGCTCCTCCCGAATAACGTAATTTGCCCCACTCCAATGTAACACCTTCCTGCAAAGTTCAGCCTTCTCCCTATTTAAAATAATGGTAAAACGTATGGAGTTGTGATCACTGCCCTCAAAATGCTTTCGCATTGAAACACTAGTCACCCTGGATCCTCACAAAAAGAAGTAGAGGCTTTGCAGACGGTACAGGAGAGGATTACTGAAAAGCTGCATGGATTAATGGGCATTAGCAACAAGAAGATGTTGGACAAAGTTGGATTGTTTGGCTGACCAAATGTGAGGTGTTGCAGTTTGGGAGGATGAATGTGAAGGGAAACTATACAGTTACTGGCAACAGTCTGCACTGATGTACAGAGTGATCTTGGGGTCCAGGTTCAGAGTGTAGCGACCATAGAGAATGGTCCGGGTCGTCGAACCCTCAGATTGGCCAGCGAGGTCACGTGTGAACGCGACCGTGGGGATTGGTCCAGAGAGCGACATCGCTGATTGGCCAGCGTGGTCATGTGCGCTTTTGGCGCCCGAAATGTTCAGTTCGGCGAAGTCTTCGAAGAAGACAGTAAGTTTTTGATGGTTGTCCTTTACCTTGTTGTTTAACTCTGTATTCGAATATTGCGGCTGCAATAAACTTCTTCTACAACCAACAAGTTTTCGGACTCGCCATATTGGTGACCCCGACGTGATCTGGACGATCACCGACTATGCAGGGACACGACGCCTCGTTGTTGATTGCCGCGCCTGGCACACCGGAGTTAAGCGCGGTAAGCGTTCACCTTCCGTTGTTTTGGACACATTCACCGCAATCTTGGTTGGTCCACACCGAAGCTCAATTTCATATAAAGAAGATATCGGACGACTCGACGATGTATTACTACCTCATCAGCGCTCTATCACCGGAGACGACCACACGCGTGATGCGGTTCATCTTTAATCCGCCTTTGGAAAGCAAGTACGAGGCCATGAAGAAAGTGTTACTGCGAACCTTCGGGTTTAATAGGCATGATTGCGCTGCAAGACTTCTGCACCTACCGGACCTCGGAGATCGACGGCCTTCCGTTCTCATGGCCGAAATGATGATGCTAGCCGGTGAGCATACGGATTGCCTTATGTTCGAACAGGCATTCCGAGAGAAGCTTCCTGAGGATGTCCGACTGCTGCTCACGGATTGTTCTTTTAAGGACCCCGAAGCATATGCAGCGAAAGCGGACGCGCTCATAGCGGCTAAAAACAAGGCAAGCGGTTCGATCAACAAGGTCTCGACATCAGTGACCACGCCACAGCGATATCAAGATGGCGCCGCGTCTCCCGCCAGTTCTCCGAAAGCCCGCCAAAAAGATCCGCACAAGCGCGGCTGGTGCTATTATCACCTACGATGGGGTAGCGAATCCCGCAACTGCCGCTCACCTTGTACCTTCGCGGGAAATGCCTCGGCCGATCGTACATAGGGGCAGTTACGATTGGCCATAACCGATGCCTCTACGTCCACGATCGATTCACGGACACAGAATTTTTGGTGGACACGGGAGCCATCGTCAGTATAGTGCCGCCGACCGACCTCGAAACCAGAACGGGTAAGACAGGTCCCACCCTCATCGCGGTTAATGGCAGCCCCATTCGCACTTTCGGTATACGGAAGATGTCCCTTGTGTTAGGCCTCCGCACGTACGAATGGCCATTCATCATAGCAGACGTCAGACAAGCGATCCTGGGCGCAGATTTTCTCTGGGCTTTTTCACTGGTCCCTGATGTCCGCGGTAACGACCTCCGACCCTCCGCCGGCGAGGAGCCCGTCGCTCCGACAATCGCCTCCCCGCCCAGCCCTACTGTCCAGGCCGTCGTCGCGGCCCCTGACTCGTATGCTGAGATCCTCGCGGAGTTTCCAGAGCTGCTCATCCAACGTTTTGACACGCCTTCGGCCAAGCACGGCGTGGTCCATCACATCCGCACCGAGGGCCCTCCCGTTTTCGCTCGGGCCAGGAGACTACCGCCAGACAAACTGGTGGTGGCACGGGCAGAATTTAGGAAGATGGAGGAAATGGGAATTGTCCGTCAGTCCGACAGCCCATGGGCCTCGCCGTTGCATATGGTCTCCAAGGCATCTGGGGGGTGGAGACCATGTGGCGATTATCGGCATCTCAATGCTGTCACCACGGCTGATCGCTACCCCATACCGCACCTACAGAATTTTTCGTCTGGGCTGGAAGGAGCGGTTGTGTTCTCCAAAATCGATTTGGTGCGAGGATACCACCAGATTCCGGTGCGTCCGGAGGACATACAGAAAACCGCCACGATTACTCCGTTCGGGTTGTTTGAATGGTTGCGTATGCCTTTCGGTTTAAAGAACGCGGCACAGGCTTTCCAACGACTGATGGACCGTGTGGGTCGGGGCTTACCCTTTTTGTTTATTTATTTAGACGACATCCTGGTCGCCAGCCCCTCAGTGCAGGAACACCAGGTCCACTTGCGGACTGTGTTCCAGCGGCTCCAAGACCACGGGCTCATTATCCAACCCTCCAAGTGTCAATTCGGCCTCCCTTCTCTTGATTTTCTAGGGCACAGAATTACCCCTGCCGGCGCCTCCCCTTTGCCCGAGAAGGTGGAGGCTATCCGGGCATTTCCCAGGCCCACCACAGTGAAAGGACTACAGGAGTTCGTAGGCATGGTTAACTTCTACCATAGGTTCGTTCCGGCAGCTGCGCGGGTCATGCGCCCGCTCTTCCAGTGCCTTGCGGGAAAACCGGTAGAGTTGATATGGTCCCCGGCCGCAGAGTCGGCTTTTACAGCAGCTAAGGCAGCATTAGCAGACGCCACCATGTTGGTCCACCCGAGCCCCTCCGCCCCCACGGCCCTGACGGTTGACGCCTCTGACGTGGCGGTGGGCGGGGTCTTGGAGCAGCAGGTCGGTGGCCGTTGGCAGCCCTTGGCGTTTTTCAGCCGGCAACTAAATTCGGCTGAGCTGAAGTATAGCGCATTTGACCGAGAGCTTCTGGCCCTCTATTTAGCTGTTCGTCATTTCAGGTATTTCCTTGAGGGCCGCCCATTCGTGGCCTTTACGGACCACAAACCATTAACATTTGCATTTTTCAAATTGTCTGACCCATGGTCGGCCCGCCAGCAGCGGCACCTGACTGCTATCTCCGAATTTACCACCGATGTCCGTCATGTCGCGGGTAAGCTTAATGCCGTCGCTGACGCCCTGTCTAGACCTGCTTTTTCCCCTATTTCGGCGGTGGACTGCGAGGTGGATCCCCAGGAGCTTGCGGAGGCACAGCTTCTAGCGGATACCGCCTCGGCATACCAGTCCACCACTTCGGGATTGAAGTTGGCTCAGGTAGCCTGCGGGCCGGAAGGCACGAAAGTCTGGTGTGATGTTTCCCTTCCCCGTCCCAGACCGGTAGTACCGCCCTCCCTTCAGCGCCGGGTTTTTGATGCCATTCATGGGCTGGCGCACCCGTCCATCCGCTCCACCTCTGCTTTGGTAGCAGCTCGGTTTGTCTGGCATGGCCTACGGAAACAGGTAGCGGGTTGGGCGCGTTCCTGCGTCCCCTGTCAGACCGCTAAAGTCCAGCGCCATGTCCAGCCCCCCGTACAGGAGTTCGAGGTCCCAGCAGTTCGTTTTTTCCACATCCACGTGGATTTAGTCGGGCCTTTGCCTTCCTCCCGGGGCTACACCCACCTCCTCACGGGAGGAGCCAGCGCTGCCGTCGCAGCTGCGGCTTGCCTGCAGTCCGTCTGTCTTTTGTGTTTTTTGTTGTTTTTGTCTCAATTGTAGTGTTAATATGATGTAGTGTTGTATGTTATGTTTTTGGGGGGGGGTGGGAGGGAACGGGAACTGTAACTGTAACATTCTCTCTCCAGAACGGAGACGCGACCTTTGTTCTGTGCCGTGTCTCCGTTCCCGTTGCGGCCTACCACCGGCCATGCACCTGGGACCACCTGGGTCTCTGGTTCGCAGAGCCCGCGGTCCGGACTCACCACCTGCGGCGCTGGCTGCCTGCGAATGCTGCGGGAACGGCTGCGACTCGTCTCCGGAGGCTCCGGCGCGGGCCGCGTGGACGTCGGAAGCCCGCAGGCCCCTGGATGGGGGCCGACATTGGGAGCTCCGGCAGCGGCAGAGGCAACGTGTTCGCCCGCCCCGAATCGCGGGGCTTGGGTCGGCCCGCCACGGACCTTTCACCATCCGGCGCGGCCTGAAATAGGCCGCGGGATTTTTTTTCACCGCCCAGCGGGGGCTTCAATATCGGGAGCCCCGACCGCCCCGACGTGGCAACTCCAACAGCCTGACCGCGGGACAAGACGGCAGGGAAGAGAAAAAGACATTCTGGCCTTCCATCACAGTGAGGAGGGACTGGAGGAGACTCACTGTGATGGATGTTTCTTTTTGTTTGGTGTTAGTTGTGATTGTATGTGTTATTGCATTTTTATTGATTAATCTTATTGGTCTTGTTGTTCAACTGCGGGTAATGTTTCATTTTACTACACATTTATGTGTATGTAACAAATAAACGACTATTGACTATTGACTATTGATTGACTATTGGTGGATCGGTTCACCCGGTGGCCAGAGGCTTTCCCATTGTCTGATATTTCGTCAGCGTCTTGTGCCAGGACTTTGGCCCTCCATTGGGTAGCTCGTTTCGGGGTCCCGGCAGTTATTACCACTGACAGGGGGCCGCAGTTCACTTCGTCCCTCTGGGCCGCGCTCGCAGAACTGTACGGTTCCAAGTTACAACCCACTACTGCATATCACCCCCAGGCAAATGGACTTGTAGAAAGGTTCCACCGTCAACTTAAGGCGTTCCTCAGTGCAAGGCTTGAAGGCCCGGACTGGGTAGACCAACTCCCCTGGGTTCTTCTGGGCATCCGGACTGCTCCTAAGCTAGATCTCGGTGCGTCGTCCACGGAGCTAGTATATGGCTCGACACTTCGAGTACCCGGCGATTTGTTTCTGGACCCCTCAGACCAGCTGCCTACAGTCCCATCAGTATTAGCATCTCTCCGGGCACGGGTGGGTTCCCTGGCTCCAGTTCCGACTTCACGTCATGGGTGTCCCATGGTACATGAACCGACTTCCCTGAAGGACTGTGAGTTTGTGTTTCTGCGAAAAGATTCCCATCGTGCCCCGTTGCAGAGGGTCTATCAAGGGCCGTTCCGGGTTTTGCGTAAGGGAACGGCTACCTTCACCTTAGACATGTGCGGCAAGAGTGAGCTCGTCTCGGTGTCCCGGCTCAAACCTGCACACTTGGATCCGGATCAACCAGTCCTGGTCGGCCAAACCCCTAGGAGAGGCCGACCTCCGTTAGTTCCGCTCAGTCCAGGACCCCCCGTTCCGGCAGTTCCTCCAGGACCCCCCGTTCCGGCAGTTCCTCCAGGACCCCCCGTTCCGGCAGTTCCTCCAGGACCCCCCGTTCCGGCAGTTCCTCCAAGTCCGGAACCCCCGGCTCCTGTGGTTCAGGCTGCCCCTCTCCGTACTCGTTATGGTCGCGAAATCCGGCTCCCTGCTAGGTTCCGTACCTTGGGTTCTGGGGGGGGTCATGTAGCGACCATAGAGAATGGTCCGGGTCATCGAACCCTCAGATTGGCCAGCGAGGTCACGTGTGAACGCGACCGTGGGGATTGGTCCAGAGAGCGACATCGCTGATTGGCCAGCGTGGTCATGTGCGCTTTTGGCGCCCGAAATGTTCAGTTCGGCGAAGTCTTCGAAGAAGACAGTAAGTTTTTGATGATTGTCCTTTACCTTGTTGTTTAACTCTGTATTCGAATATTGCGGCTGCAATAAACTTCTTCTACAACCAACAAGTTTTCGGACTCGCCATAAGAGCTAGTAAAATGGCAACTTGCCTTCATTGGTCAGGATATCGAGTATGAAAGTCAGGAATTCATTTTGAAGCTAAATAAAAACTTAGTTAGGCTGCATTTGGAATATTGTGTGCAGTTCTTGTCTCCCACTTACAAAAAGTATGGAGAGGTTCTGGGGATGGTGCAGAAGAGGTTTCCTGGAAAGCTGCATGGATTAATGGGCATTAGCAATGAGAAGTTGTTGGACAAACTTGGATTGTTTTCTTGGGACCATTGGAGTTTGAGGGCAATACTAATAGAACTAAATACAATTATGAGAAGCATAGATCCAGTGGACAGTCAGAACATTTTTCCCAAAGATGGAAATGTCAAAGACTCAAGGGCATGGCTTTAAGGTGAGAGCGGCAAAGTTTAAAGGAGTATGGTATGGCAACTGCTCTGTCTCCGACCGGAAAGCACTGCAGAGGGTGGTGAAAACTGCCCAACGCATCACCGGTTCCTCACTCCGCTCCATTGAGTCTATCCAGAGTAGGCGATGTATGCGAAAGGCGCGCTGCATCGTCAAGGACAGCTCTCACCCCAACCACAGATTGTTTACCCTCCTCCCATCTGGGAGGCGCTACAGGTCTCTCCGTTCCCGGACCTGCAGGTTCAGGAACAGCTTCTTTCCTGCGGTCGTTACCTTACTTAACTCTGCGCTTCGGTGATTGCTGCCATCCCACCCACCCCCCCCCCCCCCACCCCACCCCACCCACCCTCGGGCACTCCTCCCATCAGTGACTGATCTCGCTCACCGGAATTTCCACTACCGCTACTGAATTACTGTATATATTATATGTTTTACTATTCCATCGCATGCACTCTAGTTAAGATGCTAACTGCATTTCGTTGTCTCTGTACTTGTACACTGCACAATGACAATAAAGTTTGTATTGTATTGTATTGTATTGAGATATGTGGGATACGTATTTAACACAGATAGTAGAAGGTGCCTTCAATGCGCTGCCAGGGGTTGTGTTGGGGCAGATACGAGAGTGGTGTTTAAGAGGGTTCTAGATGGGCATATGGATATGTAAGGAATGGAGAGATCTGAATCACATGCCAGAAAAGGAGATTGGTTTAACGTAGCATCCTGTTCGGCATAAACATTGTTGTCCGTAGGGATTGTTCCTGCCCACTGTTCTATGTTCTGTGGGTGTGGGGAGACCATGGGGAAATGCTAATGGAATGGATAATGTCCGGCAGTGAGATGTAAAGAAGGGGACAGTAGAAAATGATAGTTCAGACAAATGAGGTGAGACCGGCTTGTTGGAGACGGACACAGTGAGTACCAGAGGGGCTGTTTGTGCGTTGCTGACACACGGGACTGGCTGCTGGTTCTCAGTTTCAATGGATTGACACCAAGTGAAATGAAATGAATTGGGATTTATTTGTTTCAACAGGTTGGAGACAGGATGAAGCCCTTCGTGACAATTGTGCTTGTGATGTGCATTTACCTGTCAGGATCGGACAGTGCAGGTTAGTACTTGTTCTGGTGTGAGGAGTACCTGATGGCAAACATCAGACACACTGCATCGTAGGACAGAAGCACTGGATCACTCGACTGTCTTCAAAGCTTTCCCTGGTCTGAAAATTGTACCTTTAGTAAATGGTGCTTGTTGTAGTGAAGGTAGTGGAGAGAAAGAACAGAGTACAGCACAGGAATGGGGCCTTCAACCCAACATGTCTGTGCTGACCATGATGTCAGCCTGAACTATTCCCGTCTCCTTGCCCATGGTCTGTATCCCTCTCTTCCTGGATGTTCATGTGTCTGTGTAAATGCCTCTTTAACACAGGTATTGTATCAGAATTCAGGACTGCCATGTGCCAGTAAGGAGGGTAAGGATGGCGAGTTAAGGGAACCTTGGATGACCAAAGGGGTTGTAAATATGGTTGAAAAGAAAAAGGAAGTAAATGTCAGGATTAATAAAATGAAGTCAGACAGGGTCTTTGAGGAATATACAGCAAGGAGGAAAGAGCTCAAACACCTGTTCAGAAGGGCCAGAAGGGACCATGAAGTATGCTTTCATCGAGTCAGATGAATGAAAATCATAGGGGTTTTGATACATGCCTTGAAATAAGTTACCAGGGAGAAGATAGAACCAATCAAGGATAAAGGAAGAAATTTGTACTCAGGGCCAGAAGTAAGCGAGGTACTAAACAAGTACTTTGCATCTGTATCCACTGAGAGAAAGGACATGAAGGATTGTAAAATCAATGTGGAGAACACTAATATACAAGGGCTGTTGGTGATTGTAGATCAGTGCATGTTCCTTTAACATAGTGACCTCACCACTACTAACCACTCCCCATGGTCTCTTGTATAACTGTAGCTTCCCCACCTCCAGCTCGCTCTCTAGTGCCAGTGATGACCACGGACAGCTAGGGCATAATGTGTGTAGTGCTATTAATAAACTTATTTAGTAAAAGACTCTGCGTACGAGTGACATCCTTTTACAGTGATCAAGATGGAGATGGAGATTTTTCAAAGAGCTGATTACAGGGGCCTTGGTGAAGATTTTTGCATCTTCTCCAACCACAGGCGAGGTCCTGGATGAATGGGCCACAATCAATGTTGTATCTTTGTTTAAGAAGGAAAATAGAGATAATCAGAGGAATTATAGGCCCGTTAGCCTCATGTCAGTGGCAAGGAAGCTATTGGACATAATTATTCAGCATAGGCAATGGCTAATTGGGGACAGTCTTTGTACACTGGCTTTGTACACGGCTGGTCATGTCTTAGTAACTTGAACAAGTGTTTTGAGAAAATCACAAATGTGATCAATGAGGGTAGTGCAGCTGATGATGTCAACACGGACCAGTCAGGCATTTGATAAAGTATCCCGTGGCTGATCCAGAAGATTAAGATACACATGATTCACGAAGACTTGCTCACATGGATTCAGAACTAAATCTTGCATAGAAGTTAAAGTGTTGTGGTGAAAGGACGTTATCCGGCTTGTGGTTGTGGTCAGTGAAGTTTGCAGAGACCAACTACAGAAAAGGGGCGATAAATGGCAGATGGAGGTTAATTTAAGGAAGAGTGAGCTATTGGACTTTAAAAGGTTGAATGTGAGGGGTAAACATATAAAAAACATGTTTAATGGCAAAACCATTAACAGCATTAATGTACAGAGGGTTCTGTTTCAAGACAAGGATGAACCCCCTATGTTAACCCTTGGGATGCAGTGATCTCTGCTTCCACAGTGCTCCCTGACTTGTTCCACCTATTCTGGCTAATTCACCAGATCATTTGCTGCAATGCTGCCTTCCTTGTTAATAGAACAGGTTCTGCAAACGGGGTTTACAAAAATCCTGCCTAGATTAAGGAGTATTAGCCACAAAGAGAGGTTGGACAAACTTGGATTGTTTTTGCTGGAATGACGGAGGTTGAGGGGAGACCTAATAGATGTATATAAAATTATGAGAGGCATAGATAGGGCAGACAGTCACAGAACTTTATTCCCAGGCTGGAAATGTCAAAGACAAGAAGGCAGAGCTTTAAGGTGAGAACACCAAAGTTTAAAGATGTGTAAGACAGGTTTTTTACACAGATTATGATGGGTGCTAAGAACTCGCTGCCAGAGGTGTTGGAAGTAGATACAACGGTGGCCTTTACTCGGCTTTTAAATAAGCACATGGATTTGATGTGAATGGAGGTATTTGGATCATGTACAGGAGAAGTTATTAGATTATTTTGAAATCATGTTGGCACAGAGACTTGGGCCAAAGGGCCTGATCATGTGCTGTACTGTTCTATGCTCTGTGTTGTATGGAATATAGTGACAGAAGCACATGCTTATGAGTAAAATTATATTTCTAACTCGAGATGGTTCAGGAAGGGAACATTTAAAGATTTTATGCTGTAATGAAACAGAAAACAGTGTGGTTTGGGGTCACTGAGTGTATCAAAATGTAGAGCGGGGGTGTAAGATCATGGACAATAGACAATAGACAATAGATAATAGGTGCAGGAGTAGGCCATTCAGCCCTTCGAGCCAGCACCGCCATTCAATGCGATCATGGCTGATCACTCTCAATCAGTACCCCGTTCCTGCCTTCTCCCCATACCCCCTCACTCCGCTATCCTTAAGAGCTCTATCCAGCTCTCTCTTGAAAGCATCCAACGAACTGGCCTCCACTGCCTTCTGAGGCAGAGAATTCCACACCTTCACCACTCTCTGACTGAAAAAGTTCTTCCTCATCTCCGTTCTAAATGGCCTACCCCTTATTCTTAAACTGTGGCCCCTTGTTCTGGACTCGCCCAACATTGGGAACATGTTTCCTGCCTCTAATGTGTCCAATCCCCTAATTATCTTATATGTTTCAATAAGATCCCCCCTCATCCTTCTAAATTCCAGTGTACACAAGTGTGGCGAGAGACAAGAATATTTCATTGAGAACTGTCCCGAAACAGAACAATGAAATGTTCTTACTTGCAGCAGAAAAACGTTATTTAGAGTATATATAACAATATCCAGCTATAAACTCAGCAGATATCATAATGAAGAACAAAAAGAAGTACCATTAGTTTATAAAGAAAAAAAGGAAATATCTTCAGAATGCATGAAGAATAAAGCTGTTCCTGGTGTTGCCCTTTCATGGATATCTGATCGGCTTTCAAGATATCTGATCGGTGCTCCACTTGCCGCGCAGCTCACTGAGAGTGTTAGCAACTTACAACAGCAGAGGGAGCTCTTTCCCCATGTTACCTTGCTTGTCCTGTTCCCACCACTGGAGCCAAAAACTTTGCGTGTGTTATTTCACATCCCATGTGTGTCCTCAGTCTGATAACTCTGGGGCTGCATCATTATATTTCAGACAATGCCGTTGGTGAGACACCAATCCTGTTGGTGTACCTCCACTTTGGTGGCAAGAACAGGAAGGCAGATAATGGTGTCAGATTAGGAGAAGGGGAATTGCAACGAGACCTGGGTCTACTTGAACATCAGTCACTGAAAGTAAGCATTCAGGTACAGCAGGCAGTGAAGAAAGCCAAAGGCATGTTGACCTTCATTGCGAGAGGATTTGAGTTTAGGAGCATGGAGGACCTACTGCAGTTGTACAGGGCCCTGGTGAGATCGCCAGGTTAAAGATGAAAGTTGATTAAAGTTCAGGACCTGATGGGATCTATCCCAAGTTATTCAGAGAGGCAAGAGAAGAAGTTGTCATGGCCTTGACAGATATATTTGTGACTTGTGTAGCCACAGGTGAGGATTGAGAGGACTGGAGAGTAGCCAATGTTGGTCCTTTATTTAAGGAAGGGAAGAAGAGACTATCCAAGGGGGTTCTAGGCCAGTGAGCCTCATGTCAGTAGTCGGGACAGGATTTGCTCGCATTTGAATGAGAATAGGCTAGTTATGGAAAGTCAGCATGACTTTCTTGGTGGCATGTCATGTCTTGATATAGTTTTGATAAAGGCCAGGGGCCTCCAAACCTTTCAGCATGAGGGCCACATTATATATTTGGCACATTTTTGCAGGCCGTAGGTGACTGAGAAGTTTTGAAGCAACCTTTCAAGGTTCTTGTCGAAGGAAGAGGAACAGATGCAGTGAGATATCATAGTTTGACCGAACGTCGGACTGCGGAAACTTTCCTTTGTTTAAGGATTTCTCCATTTACTGTGGATATTTCACCGTCCGGCACGGCCTGAAATAGGCCACGGAATTTTCTCTGCTCGGCGGGGGCTTCAATGTCGGGAGCCCCGACCGCCCCGACTTGCAGCGGGGCTTGGGTCGGCCCGTTGCGGACATTTCACCGTCCGGCGCAGCCTGGAACATGGCAACGACAACAGCCTGACCGCAGGAGAAGACGGCAGGGGAAGAGAAAAGACATTCTGGCCTTCCATCACAGTGAGGAGGGGACTGGAGGAGACTCACTGTGATGGATGTTTCTTTTTGGGGGGTTTTGTGTTGGTTGGGGTTGTGTAATTTGCTTATTTTATTGCTCTTATTGTTGGACTGTGGGTGACGAAATTTCGTCCAAAAAACTTGTTTTTTGGATGACAAATAAAGATATCTTGAATCTTGAATCTTGAATCTCTTGAATCTTGAATCTTGAATTCCTGAGTTCTTCTGCACCGCGGTGGGAGCGGCCGTGGCTGGCGGATTGCCAAGAGTGCCTGGAGATCGTGGGTGTTGTGTTCTTTAAAAAGATACAGTGAGTCCGACTGTGTTTTTACGTGAGTGTTTATTCAACCGCACATCTGCTCCCGCCGGGTTTCTCCCCCTCTCTCTCTGTCGCCCTCTGATGACCCCTCTACCAAAAGACCTGTGTAGTCTTAAAGGCACATTGCAATAACACCACATCTCCCCTTTCTAGAATCAATCGGTAGGCTGCGGTTGATTCACCAGACCTTAGAAGATTATTCTGCCTCTTTAGCTGGAAGGTCTGTTCCTATCTGAACTAAATTAATTCAACATAAGTACATGTAAACACATTGTCTTAGTGAAACTCTCTTTTTTTTCTCACTTATAGTTCAACCTATCTGGTCTCACCACTCTTCTCCCAAACCTGGTTCTGGGAGTGGATGGCAGTTCTGGAATGTTCTCCTTTGGTGGCTCTGCTGAGCTCTGCTCTGGAATGTTCTCTTTTGGTGGTTCTGCTGAGCTCTGCTCTGGAATGCAACCCGGGAGTTGCTCTTTCATACCACCCCCACTCTGGTCCGGCAAGGGTTTCATGGGAATTAGATGGAGACGGTTTCGCCTGACCGTCCCGTGAGGTCCCTCCACGATGTAAGAGCGGGGGGCGGTGTGGCTGCCGATCACAGCTCCAGCTTCGCCTTGATCTGTGACCCACACTTCTTGTCCGGGAAAGAGCCTGTCCAGACTCCGTGCACGATGCCGCAGGTTGTACCGTTGTGCATCTCTGATTCTCTTCTCCTTTTCCTTCCACGCATCCACTTCATTGTCGGGAAGAACAGGATTCAGCAGGGCTGGAAGTGTTGGTACCATAGTGCGAAGCCTTCTCCCCATAAGGAGTTGGGCTGGGCTGTACCCGTTTTGCAGTGGGGTGGCTCTATATGCAAGTAAAGCGAGGTAGGGATCCGCCGCTTTCTTCAGGAGACCCTTCACTGTCTTGACTGCACGTTCGGCCTCCCCGTTACTCTGAGGATATCTCGGGCTGCTTGTGACATGGCGGAAACCATACGACTTTGCAAACGCAGCAAAGGCGATTCCGGTAAACTGAGGCCCATTGTCTGTGACCAATGTCTCCGGAATGCCGTGACGTGCAAACATTGATTTGAGGTGGTGGATTACATCTGTCGACTTGGTGGGGCTGAGTGGAGCGATTTCCACGTATCTCGATGCATAATCCACTACCAGCAGGTAGTTCTTGCTTCCCAGCATGAACAAGTCAGCTCCCAGCTTTTGCCATGGTCGGCCTGGGTATTGTGATGGCATCAGCGGCTCTGTGTGGTTCTGTCTCTCTTTGCTGCATGTCCGGCAGTTGAGGACCAATTCGTTCAGCTGCTGACTTAGTCCAGGCCACCACACTGACCGTCGTGCACGATCTCTACACTTCACCACTCCCTGGTGACCTTCATGTAGTCTGGTCAGCACGTCGTTCCTCATAGTTGAGGGTATGACTAATCTGTCCCCTTTGAGTAACAGTCCGTCATTTACCGTGAGCAATGCTTGTTCTGCCCAGTACAGCCTGAGTGCCGGTTCACTGTTGCTATTCGTTGGCCATCCTTCCTGACACAGTTGCATTACCCGTGCGCACACACTGTCCCTTTGTAGCTCCGCTCTCAACTCATCCAGGTAGGCAGTGCTTGCCGGCAGGTTCTGTATTATCATGTCCACATAGATGTTTGTATTCTCAAACAACTCCTTTTGGTCAGGCGTTTCCCCCATTTTCACAGGAGCACGCGACAGCGTATCAGCTGTCCACAGACACTTTCCTGGCACATGAGAAATGGAGTAAGAATAGCGCATGAGGCGCATCCGGAAACGCTGAATCCGTGGAGGGAGAGCATCCAGTGCCTGTGACCCCAGCAGACTCAGGAGAGGCTTATGATCCGTCTCCATCTGGAAGTGTTTACCGATGAGAAAGTTGCGGAACCTTTCACAAGCCCAGGTCAGGCCCAAGGCTTCTTTCTCCACCTGCGCGTATCTCTGCACAGTCTGTGTGAGAGATCGCGACACGTAGGCTACCGGTCTCCACTCCTCATCCCATTTTTGGAGAAGTACACTTCCCAGGCCGTACGATGACGCGTCTGCTGAGACTTTGCATTCACGGTTCGTGTCGTACATGGCTAGTACAGGTGGGGATACCAGTGCATTTTTCAAATCTTGAAACGCTCTTGCCTGGTCGACGCCCCACAGCCAGCAGTTCCTCTTTGACAGGAGGTCTCTCAGAGCCTTGTCTCTCTCTGCTAGTTGCGGGATGAACTTCCCCAGCTGGTTAACCATTCCGAGAAAGCTCCTCAGCTCACTCACATTGGTCGGCTCCTCCATCTTCCTTACAGCCTCAGTCTTGCTCGGGTCAGGACTAATGCCACTGGAGGAGAGGACATGACCAAGAAAGGTCACCTCTTCCTTCGACAGGTCACATTTGTCAATGTTAAGCGCAATGCCCGCCTTTTGGATCCTCGCCAGCACAGTATGCAGACGAGCGTCGTGCTCCTCTCGTGTTTGGCCCCAGACCAGTACATCATCCATGTGGCAGACGATTCCCTTGAGTCCCTCCGTGACCTCTGACACCATCCTATTTTGAAAGTGTTCGGGGGCAGAGGCAATGCCGAAGGGCAGCCGCTTGAAGTAGTAACGACCGAAGGGTGTGATGAATGTTGTGTATTTTGCTGAGTCTTCGGTCAGGGGTATTTGCCAAAACCCCGTGTTGGCATCCAACTTGCTGAATATTCTGGCTCCAGCCAGCATCCCCAGTGTTTCCTCCACCGATGGCAGGATGTACTTTTCTCGACACACCGACTCGTTGAGGTTAGTGAGATCGACGCATATGCGTACGGCTCCTGTCTTTTTCGGCACCACCACCATGCCTGAACACCAGTCAGTAGGCTCTTCAACCCTGGTGATCACCTCCAGGCCTTCCATGCGGGACAGTTCTCGCTCGACTTTACCCATCAGCGGCAACGGAATCCTTCTGGGTGTCTTCAATGAGAACGGTTGCGCCCCTGGTTTCAGCTTGATGGCATACTGCTGTCGTACCTCCCCGAGACCGCTGCATAGCTTCGGGTAGCTAGTCTTAAGTGTCTCTATGGTGATGCTGTCTAGCCGAACCACAAGCTCCAGCTTGCCGATAGCAGGCTTCCCCAGCAATGCAGTGTGCAGGTGTCGTGTGACGTACACATCCTCCATCACCCTTTTCTCTCCTTTCACCAGGAACAGCCCAGCGACGCCCACAACTTCTAGTGGACTCCTCCCGGGTCCCAGCAGTGGCTTGGTTGCTTTACGGAGGGTAGGTGGATCGCTGTCTCTATAGATCTCTTTAAACACGGTGTGGGGTAGGACTGTAACATCGGCGCCGGTGTCAATTTTGAATGACACGTTTTTATTATTTATGTCGATGTTTACCATCCATGGCTCTCCATCGGCTGTGACGCTGCCTAGGAACATAACATCCTCGTCCTCTTCAACTTCCTGCACGGTTTTGGGTGATCTACACACACGCTTGTAGTGTCCCTTTCTCCCACATAAATGGCATTTCGCATCCTTTGCCAGGCAATCCTGCCTTGGATGGGACGGAGAGCTGCCACATTTATGGCACTGTACACTTTTCCCCCTGCTGTGTTGGGCGCTGTGTGTTTTGAGTTGGTGGCCATAAGCCTGGTGAGGTTTGTTTTTGGCACCTTTACTACTGCTCTTATACACTCTGTCCACAGATTTAGCATCGCTTGTCTCTGTCCTGGTGTCACCTCGCAGAGAAGATTGTTGCCGTTTCACCTCCTCACTCTGCCTCGCCATATTGATGGCCTTTTCGAGCGTCAATTCTGCGTCAAGCTGCATACGTTCAGACAGCCGCTTATCCATCAGTCCGACAACAAGTCTGTCGCGTATCAGCTCGTCGTGTAGCACCCCGTAGTTACAGTGCTCTGCCAGCGCATATAACGCAGTGACAAAGGCATCCACTGTTTCATGTTCTCCCTGCCTGCGCATGTTGAACTTGGCACGCTCATAGATTATATTTTTCTTTACTATGAAAAATCGTTGGAAGCCATCGCGCACCCCTATGTACGTTCCACTTTGTACTACTGTCAGGTTTAACCCGCGCAGAACATCGTCCGCCTCGTCTCCCATGCAATAAATCAGCGTGTTAACTTGATTATCTTCGGAGCTGGCATTCATGTTACTTGCCAGACGGAACCTTTCGAACCTCCGTATCCATTTGGCCCACTCTTGTGGCTTTGAAAAGTCGAAGGACTCCGGAGGCTGGATGCTAAATGTAGCATTTGGGCCTACCAGAGCTCTCTGTGCGTTGTCCTCTTGCATGTCGCACTCTTCTTTCTCTTTTGCAGTCAATGAGCTCCAAACGATAGTTGTTCGACTCAAAGTACACTTCACGCACCCTACAGGACTTCTGACACCATGTTGTGTTCTTTAAAAAGATACAGTGAGTCCGACTGTGTTTTTACGTGAGTGTTTATTCAACTGCACATCTGCTCCCGCCCGGGCTTCTCCCCCTCTCTCTCTGTCGCCCTCTGATGACCCCTCTACCAAAAGACCTGTGTAGTCTTAAAGGCACATTGCAATAACACCACAGTGGGTAGGAATGATTTCGGTGTCTTTGACATTCATAGCACCGACTCTCTGCCCCAATACCGTTTTGCAGTGCAGTTGCCTGGGCTTAATGTGAAGAGGGTACCTTTCGCTTCAGTCAGGGCTTTGAAGAGCCTTCCAAAAGCTGCTCTGGACTGTGGAGTTGAGCTTGGGGACTTTCCTTTCTTTGGCTGGAGGAAACTGCTTCTGCTGCTTATCCAGACCATGACCGTCTCTGAGGATCGCTTTTGAGCTGAGGTGCTGGTGTCCCTGGAGCTGGGGTGTGCCACTGTCAAGATGGCGGGGGCTCGGCCTAAGGTTCAGAGTTACGCAGCGGTGGCTTCGACGGCGGCTTCGAGGCCACTCGTGGATGAGCCTCATGTTGACTTGGACTGGGATATTTACGGGATCTCGGTTCAAACCGGGTTCGTGTGGAGCAGGGCTACAATTGCAAAGGGCTTGCACGATCTTTTCAAGAGGGATGTTATTGCCTCTTCTGAGAGTGCAGGAGGGAAGGTTCAGTTGATACTAAAGTCCCGGGAGGATGTGTCCCTAGTGTTGGAGAACGGGCTCACGGTGGAGGGGGTCCATCTACAGGTGGAACCGTGGGTGTCCAATGTGAAATCGGTTCTCCTGCGGAATTGTCCCACGTTTCTCCGGGATGCAAAACTCCTTCCACACTTGGTGAAGATTGGGGAGGTGCGGTCTAAGCTTACTAGGCTTATGGACCCCGGGAATGACCCGTATGAAAAAGGGGTCGAGCTACAAGAGGCGTATTTTCATGAAGGTGGAAGCGGGGTTGGGTGCTGAGGGGAGCTTCGTTGTGGAGCACAAGGGTCTCTCCAATCGCGTGTATTGGAGCTGGGGAGAGGCACAGTGTCATGCGTGCAAAGAGTTTGGACATCTCCTTAGAGAGTGTCATAAGAGCCGGGCCGCTGCTAGAAATTCTAACGCAGGGGCCCAGGAATGCAGTGCTGGCCCGTCCGGGGCGGCCCGCCATGCCTCGGTGGCCCGGGGTGGAACTGCTGACTCGGCTGGGGCTGCTAGCTCCGCCTCAGTGACCCGGGGCGGCATTGCCAACCCATCAGAGGCTGCAAGTACTGCCTTGGTGACCCGGAGCAGTGAGGGCCCCTGCCCCCTACGCCCTGAACCTGTGGAGGTGGTCGATGGCGAGGCGCAGGGGAAGGGCGAACGGGGGGAGGAAGGTTGGGAGAAGCAGAAGGGGAATAATAATAATAAGAAGAAGAATAAGCCCCTCCAAGGGAGTCAATCGCAAGTGGATGGGCTCTTGCCTAGACCTGAGACCACCCAAGGGGTGGGTGCCTGTTGGGCCCAGTGAGGTCCAGGACGCACCTGGTGTGGCTCAGCAAGGAGCTGAGGTGAACCGGAATGGGGCAGGAGGGGGCAAACGTGGGGGTAGAAAGGGGGCAGTGGGTGGTGTGGAGGAGGAGGACCCTTCCTTTATGGAGGTCACCGCACCTTCGCATGTCAGCGGGACAAAAAGAAGGCGTGCGCTTGGCGAGGAAGAGCAGGATCGTGGAGCCAAATTAAGGGGGACGGATATTTCGAGACCTTCCACCCCTGACGAGGTCGGTGACCACGAACTGGTGTCTTATGGGCCGGAGGATGGGCCTCTGGTTCAGGGACCTTCCGCAGGTGCTACCAGATCAGTTACTGGGATTGACTCCCCTGAAATTGTGTCCTCTGGGCCGGTGGCGGTCGCCTCGTCTCAGGGGCCTTCCGAGGGAGTCATCTCATCAGGGAGTGGGGTTGGTGCCCCTGGGAGTGTGTCCTCTGGGTTGGAGGAGGTCCCCTCGTTTCAGAGGCCTTCTGAGGGTGTTGGCGCGCCAGTTGATGGGACTGGCTCCCCTGGAAATGTGTCCCCTGGGATGGGGGATGAGCAGAGTCAGCCTGAGGGGGGAGGCTCGGGTGGTCCAATGTTCCACTCTGTGCTCCTTATTAGAGCCAAGGGAGGTATTGTGGGGTGTGATGCCTCATCGGTTGAGGTAGTAGGGGAGACTCCAAAAACAACAGCTCTTTCAGTGGGTGTTGGTGAGGGTGCTCCCCTGGTGGTGGAGGGTGGAGACTCTCTGGGTGCTGCCAGTGGTGCGGGTACTCTGGGTGCTGTGGGGGGCGGGACGGTTATGGGTTGTGACCCTCCTTTGGATCCCGTGGGTACCTGCGTACCCGGGACCCTGGGGGTGCCTCTTGTTTTTTCTTCCCCAGGCCCAGACGTGGGGGGTGATGCGAGAGTGCAGGAGCCTGGCCTTTCACCGGACAGCTTGTTGCTGTCAGAGGTATCGGGACCCTCCCTCGGCATTGATTCTGGGGGTGGTGTCATGCCAGAGGAGGGGGAGAGTGATGGGCTCGGCCTTTGCAGTGGGGTGAGTGAGCTTTCAGCAAGCTGCAGTCCCTCGAACTCTGACATTGGCCTTGAGTGATGTGCAGAGGAGGCTGCTGCTCCAGGTGCGAGTGGGTTGGCGGAGCACCCAGACTACAGGGCTGTGTCTAGAGCAGCCATTTTCTGTGAGATTCGGGATTTTCTAAAATCAACCAGGACTCCCAAGACTAAAATTGATGCGGCGCAGAGGCGGTGGGCAGATCTGCCAGGATTTATTAAGGATCTTGATAGTATCCTTGGTAGCAAAGGTAGTGATCTTCCTGGACCTGAGAGGCTTCAGTTTGGGGATTTCTTGAGGTTCCTCAGGGGGAAAGTTTCTGAGTCCATGAAGAATGTGAGGAAACATATCTAGTGTGTTTGCACATTCACAGTAGCCACATGAAATTTAAATGGTAGTAGAGCGAGCTTTCGTAGATTTCAGCACTTATCAGTCCTCAGAGACGGGAAATATGCAGTGTGTTTTCTGCAAGAGACGCACACTGTTGTCAGTGACGAACCTACCTGGCGACTGGAGTGGGAAGGGGGGGTTTACATGAGCCACCTCAGCACAAATTCGAGTGGGGTGGCTGTTCTGTTGGCCCCGACTTTTCAGCCAGAGATCCTGAAGGTGCAGGAAGTTGTGCCAGGTCGTTTGCTCTATCTGGCCGTGAGTCTGGATGGCATGCCGTTGCATTTTATTAACGTGTACGCCCCCAGTACTGGCATGATGCAGGCCTGCCTACTTCAGGAGGTGACTGATCTGTTGAGCACTATTGATAGCGGAGAGTGTGTTTTTCTGGGGGGAGATTTCAACTGCACACTTGAGGTGCGAGATCGTTCTGGTACTCAGTGTGCCCCTGCTGTAGCAAAGAAACTGAGAGGCTTGATTG
Organism: Rhinoraja longicauda; assembly: GCF_053455715.1. Taxonomy (NCBI): domain Eukaryota; kingdom Metazoa; phylum Chordata; class Chondrichthyes; order Rajiformes; family Arhynchobatidae; genus Rhinoraja; species Rhinoraja longicauda. The sequence goes on from NC_135979.1 coordinate 23,707,885, forward strand.
ATTCCTTTGAGCTAGTGGATGCATGGCGGAACCTTCACCCTGACTCAAACGCTTTCTCGCGGAGGTCTGAGGGGGCAGCTCCCGCATTGATGGTATGTACATCTCCGGTGCGTTTGTCTCCCGTGTCTCAGCGGCCTCAATGCGGCTGGTGCCGTGCTCGGACCACTGTCTGGTGCGTGTGGACTTTAATCCGGGGCACACATGGGCTGGGTCTGCTTACTGGCATTTCAATAACAGGCTGCTGGAGGATCGGTGTTTCCGGGAGTCATTCAGACGGGGTTGGGTGAAGTGGAGAGAGAGGCAGGGGAGCTTTTCTTCCCTTAGGCAGTGGTGGGATGTAGGGAAAGCTCACATCCATCTCTTTTGCAAGGAATATACGTGGGGGTCGACCGGAAAGCGGGACAGCGGTTGAGAGGCTCGAGAGGGAGCTACTAGAAGCGGAGTCTGGCCTGGGTCGGATTGGTGAGGACTCCTGTGAATGGGGAGAGTTTCAGGGGAAGAAGGAAGCCTTGAGGAACCTGCTGCTTGAGCGGTCCCAAGGCGCTTACGTGAGGTCGCGGGTCCAGATGCTGCACGATTTGGACCAAGCGTCACCTTTCTTTTTCTCTCTGGGGAAAGGGCGGGGTGCCCGCAAACAGCTCGTCGAGCTGCTCGCGGACGATGGCTCCTCTGTCACAGATCCAGAAAGGATCAGTGCTTTAGTCCGGTCCTTTTATGGGACCCTGTTCTCCGCAGATGGATGCAGCGGGGAGGCTCAGCGGGTCCTGTGGGAGGGTCTACCGACTGTAGATAGGGAAGTGTCCGATCTTCTGGATGACTCCTTATCACTGGAGGAGTTGACACGTGCCCTGCACCAGCTCAGGAGGGGCAAGTCCCCTGGGCTGGATGGGTTGACGGTAGAATTTGTTAGAGCCTTCTGGGATGTCCTGGGGTGTGATTACATGAAGGTTCTGGGGGAGAGCCTGGTGACCGGGGAGATGTCCCTCTCGTGGCGGAGGGCAGTCGCTGTGCTGCTGCCCAAGAAGGGCGAACTCCGCCTGTTGAAGAACTGGAGCCTGGTCTCTCTCCTCTGTACAGAGTACAAAGTCTTTGCACGGGCGATGGCAAATCGCCTGGGCTCTGTGCTGTCTCAACTGATTCACCCTGACCAGTCCTATACAGTTCCTGGCCGGTCCATTCAGGATAACATCCACGTGGTTAGGGACCTGATTCATCTATCTCAGGGCACTGGTCAGTCAGCTGCCTTTCTGTCTCTTGATCAGGATAAGGCTTTTGACAGGGTAGATCACGACTACCTCTTCGGGACGCTGCAAGCGTTCGGATTTGGACCGCATTTTGTAGCCAGGGTCCGGCTCTTGTACGCTGCAGTGGAGTGCCTTGTGAAGGTTAATGGTGTGTTGTTGGCTCCCATTCATTTTGGGAGGGGGGTTCGTCAGGGGTGCCCCATGTCTGATCAGTTGTACTCGGTCTGTGTAGAGCCATTCCTGTGTCTTCTTCGGAGGAGGTTGACAGGCCTGGCTCTACCAGGTCCGGGGGTGGAGGTGGTTCTTTCGGCTTATGCCGATGATGTGCTCCTTACGTTCACTGACCCTGGTGACCTGCGGAGGATGCGTGACTGCCAGAAGATTTTCTCAGCTGCATCATCTGCCAGGATTAACTGGAGTAAATGTTCTGGACTATTAGTGGGTCAGTGGCAGGTAGACTCCCCGCCGGAGGAGATGGCATTGTATGCGTGGAGCACCACGCACCTCCTCTATCTGGGGGTGTACCTGAGTCCCACTGAGGATGCTTGGCCGGCGAACTGGCAGGAGCTGGAGATGAAAGTCATCGCCCGGCTGGGGCGCTGGTCAGGCCTGCTTGGAGTCCTTTCTTTTCAGGGTAGGGTGCTGGTCATAAACCAGCTGGTGGCCTCCATGTTATGGTACCGGCTGGCTACTCTTGTCCCGCCCTCGATCTTTGCAACTACTTTACAGAAGAAGCTGGTGGACTTCTTCTGGGGAAATAGGAAGCACTGGGTTTCCGCAGCGATCCTGAGTCTCCCATTAGAGGAGGGTGGCCAGTCCTTGGTATGCGTGCGTACCCAGGTGGCGGCTCTCCGCCTCAGGACTCTGCGGAGGTATATGTATACGGAGAACCCCCCCAGGTGGCACCCTCTGGTCACGTATTTTTTCTGTCGGGGTTGTTGCCTAAGGGGGGTTTCGTGGCTCCCGGTGGCGGGCATCAGTCCACCCGCCTTACGGGGTCTGCCTAGTTTCTATCGTGACGTGCTTAGAGTGAGGAATTTGGTTGTTTTCAGCCAACGTGTTGCTCCACAAGGGGAGGGGGGGTGGTGTGGCTGCGGGAGTGGCCGGTCCTCACCCTGTCATGGCGGGTGTCGAGGAGAGGCGTGCGCCTAGAGTGGTTCTGACTGAGCTTACCCCCACTCCGTCAGATTTGCTCATCGGGCCTAGGCTCCAAGATTTTTCTCGGGCGCCGGCTCCACACAACTTGAGCCGCTTTTCCGAGATGCCCAGCGTGCCGTTTCGTGATGCGAAGAGACGCACACTGTCGGCCGCCTGTATTTTCTGCGGTGAGGAAGAGACCGTGTTCCACGTGTATATGGATTGTGAGAGGTTACTGCCCCTGTACCAATATCTGAAGGGGAGAGAGTCAGGGTAGAGGAAGCAGCGGGTGAGAGTGAGTGTGCGGGGAGGGGAAGGGTGTCAGAGGGTCCGGTGAAGGAGCGCTGCCACTTGCAGTAGCTGCTCCCTCTCTCCCAGAGCCAGCGAGATCTGTGCTGCTCCTCCACTCTCTTCCCCGGCCCTGTCTCCCTCTAACGCAGCAAAATAAGAACAAACACAAGTGTAGTTGTTGTTCAGAACCCCCACATCCCCGGGGTGATCAGCGGCGGCGAGGAGGGAAGTTTCACTTGTGTTTGTTCGTATTTCGCTGCGTTCAAGGGAGACGGGGCCGAAGAGCATGGATGAGCGGCACAGATCTCGCCGGCTCTGGGAGAGAGAGAGGGAGGGAGAGAGAGAGGGAGGGAGAGAGGGAGAGAGAGAGGGAGAGAGGGAGGGAGAGGGAGGGAGGGGGAGAGGGAGGGAGCAGCACCCGCTGACACCCTCCCCCTTCCCGTGCTCCCGCTCTCACACGCTGCTCCCTCTACCCCGACTCTCTCCACCCCCCACCCCCCGATCTCTCTCTCCACGTTGAGCGGTGACAGCGGCGGCGAGGAGAGAAGTTTTGAGGGGGTGCTGCGATCTCTTGCCTTGTCCCGGCTGTGGGTCAGTGGCGATCCGCTCTCCGGCGAACCTTCGCCGGCAGCTTCTGCCTCCAGTCCCCGCTGTCTAAGAGCTTGCTGCGGGACGGATAAAGTCTTGTGGTGGGCAGGATGTGGCCCGCGGGCCATAGTTTGGAGACCCCTGATAAAGGCAATCAATGAGGGTAGGACAGTGGATGTTGTCTACATGGAATTTGAGAAGGCATTTCATAAGGTGCCACATTCACAGAGAACAGCCTAGGGACTCACTCCCTACGTCAAGGCAACTGTGCAAAAGTCACCTGTCACAGGAGGGGTATGAGATACAATACAACACAATACATTATATCTTTATTTTCATTGTACAAATACAACGAGATTGTTTCTATGTACATCAGTCACGAAAGTAAGCACGCAGGTACAGCAGGCAGTGAAAAAAGCCAATGGCATGTTGGCCTTCATTGCGAGAGGATTTGAGTTGAGGAGCAAGGACATCCTACTGCAGTTGTTCAGGGCCCTGGTGAGACCGCACCTCTAGTATTGTGTGCAATTTTGGTCTCCTAATTTGAGGAAGGACATTATTGCTATTGAGGAAGTACAGTGTATGTTCACCAGGTTAATTCCCTGGATGGCAGGACTGACGTATGATGAAAGAATGGGTCGACTGGGCTTGTGTTACCATGAGCTTTGTGTCACATCAGGGGTGGGGTGGAACAAAACCGGCTCGTTTACATTCTCTGTTGCAACAGGAATAAAGGTAGAGTCAGTGTCACATAACTTACTTCCAAAACCTTGACACCAGATCAAGACAGGAATGGTGTCTGAAGCCAGAGGAATGATCATACACACAGAACCTGGAACAGGATACTATGTAGCAAGGAACTATAGATGCCGGGTTACACTGAAAATGGACAGAAAGTGCTGGAGTAACTCAGTGGGACAGGCAGCATCTCTGACTGGAATCCAAAGAAGGGTCTCAATGTGAAACGTCACCCATTCCTCCTATCCAGAGATGCTGCCTGTTCCGTTGAGTTACTCCAGCATTTTGTACCTATCTTCACTGGAACAGTACAGCACAGGAACAGGCTCTACAACCCACAATGTCTTTGCCAACCATGATGCCAATGTAAACTAATGCCATCTCTCTGTACATGATCCACATCTCTGCATCTCCTGCCACTTCATGTCTAAATGTCTCTTAAACGTTGCCGTTGTATCTGGTTCCACCAATTGTTTGACTGCACATTCCATGTACCGCCATACTGTGTGTAAAAATAACTTGCCACATCTCCATTAAACTTTCCCCCTCTCATCTTAAATCTTCGCCTTCTGGTATTGGATATTTCCACTGTGGGAAAAATACTTTATCTACCCTATCTATGCCACTTGAAACACAGTTAAACATTGCTTTTCCACACAACTTACCACTTCCCATCATTTCCAACTTGCATTTCAAAATGTAGTCCAGTATTAGGAGCAACAGAAGATGTAAATCGGTAGCGCAGCGGTAGAGTTGCTGCTTTACAGCGAATGCAGCGCCGGAGACACAGGTTCGATCCTGACTACAGGTGCTGCACTGTAAGGAGTTTGTACGTTCTCCCCGTGACCTGCGTGGGTTTTCTCCGAGATCTTCGGTTTCCTCCCACACTCCAAAGACGTACAGGTATGTAGGTTAATTGGCTGGGTAAATGTAAAAATTGTCCCTAGTGGGTGTAGGATAGTGTTAATGTACGGGGATCACTGGGCGGCACGGACTTGGAGGGCCGAAAAGGCCTGTTTCCGGCTGTAGATATATGATATGATATGATATGAACATTCCACATGGGAAACAATGTTGGTCTTGAAGTCAGCTCCAGTGGCGGCTTCACTTTCTTTCACCCGCACTTTGGCAACTCAGTTGTCTGGACAATCAGCTTCTGCTGTCCCCTTCTTTACACCTCACTGCCAGACATTATCCATTCCATCGCCACTTCCCCACTGTCTCTCCACACCCACAACAAATAGCACAGTGGTCAGGAACAATCCCTCTCGCCCACAAAGTCTATGCCGAATATGATGCTGTTAAGCCAATCTTCTTTGCCTGCATGTGTTCCATATCCCTCATTCCCTGCATATCCATGTCCCTATCTGAAGGCCTTGTAAATCAGTAAAGGTCGGGAGAGCAGGATCAAGGACGACCGTTGGGTGAAAGCAAGTAAGTGTTAATTGAAGGTAAAAAGTCAGATTAAAAAGAGCGCCAAAGGGACGCTAGCAGGCAATCAGTGAAGCGCATACCTCCAAGCTCGTCAGGAAGGCAGGATAGAAGTGAGTACGTGGATTGGCTGATCAATTAAATTAGTAGTTTGGTAAATTGGCCATTCAGGCAATTTAGTGACTGATATAAACAGCGCTGGCACAAGGGGTGCAGCCCAGTCTGGGTGCGGCACTGTGGGACAGGGTGCCCTGTGGGACAGGGTGCCCTGTGGGACAGGGTGCCCCCCCTGTGGGACAGGGTGCCCCCCCCTGTGGGACAGGGTGCCCCGTGGGACAGGGTGCCCCGTGGGACAGGGTGGAGTCTTTGGCGAGGAGCCTACACTTGTTTTTGAGCCTGATTTGATTTTAGACAATTAAGTAATGGCCATAATTTGGTGCAGTGTGTTTCCTGCAGGATGTGGGAATGTAGGGACACTGCTGGAGCGTCTGGGAGCTACACCTGCAAGAACTGTGTCCAGGTGCACCTCCTGAATGGACATGTGGTGGAGTTGGAAAAGCAGCTGGATGACCTCAGGGCCATCTGGGAATGCAAACGTTTCCTGGACAGGACCTACTGTGAGGCTGTCATGCCATGGGTCCATGTCGATCGAAGGTGGGAGACGTTTCAAGGGGTAGTGAACGTGGACTCCAGGAGACCCCGGTGGCTGTGCCTATTGCAATCAGGTACACCCTCTTGGGAGCTGTCGGGGGAGAAGATGCTTCCAGTCCGAGCGGCGGACAGGTTGGCGGCTCAAATCCAGGCAAGGAGCCTCGACCGGGGAGACCGAAGTCAGAAAGAGCCATAGTAGTGGGTGACTCCATTGTCCGAGGTACGGACAGTAGATTCTGTGGCAGCAGGCGGGACTTGAGGATGGTCTGTTGCCTCCGTGGTGCCAGGGTTCAAGACATCACGGACCGGCTTCAGAACATCCTAGCGAGGGAAGGTGATCAACCCTGTTGTGCATGTGGGCACGAACGATGTCGGGAGGAAGAGGAAGGAGATACTGCAACGTGAGTTTAGAGAGTTAGGAAGATGACTGAGAAGTAGGACATCGAGGGTGGTTATCTCTGGACAGTTACCTATACCTTGTGCTGGTGAGGGCAGGAACAGAGAGATCGGGGATATGAATGAATGGCTGAGGGGCTGGTGCAGGGAGCAGGGATTGAGATTTCTAGACCACTGGGATCTCCTCTGGGGCAGGGGTGACCTGTACAAACAGGGGGACCTTAACTGCAGGGGGACCAACATTCTGGCAGGCAGGTTTGCTAGTGCTACACGTGTGGCTTTAAACTAAGTAGTGGGGGGGGAGGGGTTGACAAATTGGGAATATGCAGATGGAGTTAAAGGGGAAGTGAATTCAGGAGAAATTGCAAAGGACTCTCGAATAAATGGGTAGGGTAGTTCTAGATGGGATAAGAGAGTAAGGTCAGGGCCAATTGTGACCGGTGTGGGAGGGGGGGTGAATACCGAAGTTAAAGTGTTGTATTTAAATGCGCGAAGTATGAAAAATAAAGTGGTTGAGCTTGAGGCTCAGTTAGACATTGGCAAGTATGATGTTGTCCGAATCTCAGAGACAGGGCTACAAGAGGACCAGGGCTGGGAACTGAATATTCAGGGGTACACAACGTATAGAAAAGACAGACAGGTGGGCAGAGGGGGTGGGGTCGCTCTGTTGGTAAGGAATGATATTCACTCCCTTGGAAGGGGTGACATAGAATCAGGAGATGGAGAATCAGTATCAATAGAAATGAGGAATTGTAAGGGTAAAAAGACCTTAATGGGTGTTATCTACAGGCCTCCAAACAGTAGCCTCGACATAGGGTGCAAGTTGAATCAAGAGCTAAAATTGGCATGTCGCAAATGTTATGCTACGGTGGTTATGGGAGATTTCATCATGCAGGTAGACTGGGAAAATCAGGTTTGGTAATGGACCCCAGGAAAGAAAGTTTGCAGAGTGCCTCCGAGATGGATTCTTAGAACAGCTTGTACTGGGAGAAGGTAATTCTGGATTTAGTGTTGTGTAATGAACCTGATCTGATAAGGGGATTCAAGGTAAAAGAGCCATTTGGAGGCGGTGATGATAATATGATAAGTTTTACTCTACAAATTGAGAGGGAGTAGGGAAAATTGGAAGTGTCAGTATTACAGTATAGCAAAGGGCATTACAGAGGCATGAGGCAGGAGCTGGCCAGATTTGACTGGAAGGAGGCCTGTAAGGGGTTTTTGCGCCAAGCTTTCGCCCGACCTAAGGTCCCCGTGCCTTGCTCTGATCCCTTGACCAGGCCGCGCACACTGGTTCCCCGTGAGTGGTTCGACCTACTCACCCCTTACGGTTCTAGACACTGGACTTGGATGCAGGAGCGTTTATAGTGCAGAAAAATTCCACCAGACCAGATTTTAAAACCAGGGTTTAAATGAAAAGGCTTTTATTTAGCGCTTGGGACTATTGTCCATGAATACTTATACATTTCTATACGACATATCTATAAAACACATAATGAATCACATGAATACCTTTGACTTATGAATCATAAAACGCACAGTTCTACAAGACATATACAAGAATACCTTTTCCTCTGAATTCTTAAACACACAGTTCTACAAGAAATATACACGACTGTAAGATGGGGAACGTACGACACATCGCAAAATTGACCGACACATATTTCTTTACACACCCAACGTTTATTCAAACCACCCTCCCCTCTACACTAAACTATGTCCAGGATATGCAAGATTTGGGGTACATGCTCACCATGGGGCTATCACTGGGGTTACTGGCTGTTCGTGCTGCAGTATTTCTTCTCGAGTTGCGTGCCTGTTCCTCTCTCTTGCATCCGTTCTTCTTGCCTGCTTGCCTTCCTTGCAGGTTTTCTTCTAGCTTCAGCTTCTTCTTCCAGTATTTCTTCTTGAGTTTAAAACCCAAAAGTCGTGGCCAGTTATACTATTCTGACCCGTCCTATCTCCCGCCAGATCTTGGAATCTCTTTGTTTAAAAAGATATGTATGAGTTTTCTCTCTGATCTGCGCTTATGTCCGGGGGTACCGGGGATGGCCAGACGGTGTTAATTGGTATTTCGTTGCAAGTTGATGGGTTTAACTGGTTTCCCATCACCTACCAGGTAGTTTTCTATGGGCTATTGTGCCCCCTTAACGAGATTAACTGTGTAGGTCGGCTTGGGGCATTGTGAGTATGCTGATGTCAGTGCCCCAGTGTCTGGACTTCGACCTGGTTTCGCAAGCTTCTGCATGGCCAATACCCATCCATTGTTCTGGCCGTGGCTTTGCAGAAACCTAGAGACTGGGCTGTAAGGTTTTTGCTTTTGTGGCTGGTCCCTTGGAAAAAAACCGACTGCAGCCTTTCTCCGCTATCAGCCCCAGTCTCCCGTTTAAAATGTCCAAACTGCAGCTCTTTGGTTTTGTGTTGATTTCAGAATGAGGGAAAACTTCCCAAATCTTACAGTCCCTCCTGTTGATTTGCATAACCCCAGCTTATCGAATCAATTAAATAATTAGGTTGAGCAATGTTTTCCCGATTCTCCACATCCAGACCCCTGAGGTTTTAACTGACTAGTGTTCCATTGCGAACGTACAGTCCCCATCTTTTAGGCTGACCTTTACTGCCCGTGTCCCGGGCAAAACTATATTACAAGTATGTACATTTTCATGTCAGACATATACACTTACACCTTGTCCCAGGCCGATGCCTCCGCCATCCTCCTACTGGTGTCAGCTTTAATGTAGGACATGAAAACAACACAACAGCAAAACGATACATTTTGTACATTCCTTCACAATCATTCTTGATACAAATTCGAAGAGGACAATACAAAAACACAGTTCACTCGGTGCGGAGGGGCCCGTCCTCCTAGCAGCTTGCGGCTGGGTCCTGCTCGCCCACCCGCACGTAACGGTCTCTCCATTCTCCCTGATATACCCGGTTAGTCTTTCAGTTTCCCTGGGGCACCAATCCGGCAACCGCACCTCGGTGAGGTTTAAAATCACCGAGGCTACCGCGTAGTGTACCCCCTGGTACAATACCTGGTCAGTCAGTATCAGTACCAGGCCATTCCTGGGCCCCTTAGTGGTTTTTGGTCACTCACCCTCCTGTGCTACTGCCAGCGGAACTGTGGGAGGTGTCATGCGTGGCCGTGTGATGAGTTCAGTGGCGTTTACCGGGATCGGGGAAAGGGGGGACCGCACAAGCCCGCGAGCTATCATCCCACCTCATCCCCTTACCGTCATCCTGCCACTGTCTCTGGAAAAATATGTTGTTGCCCGTGGGGCAACGATACCTCGAACCCCACATACACATATAAATCCCCATGCATACCAGGCAGATCCTTTTGCCAACGGTGGCGCTGATCTTTTGGGCGATAAGCAAAACCTGGGGCGCTGGAATACTCTGAAGAGTTCGATCCCTGCCACCCCGGCCACCGGCCTTCATGGAAGTAAACTGCGGTCTCCTCCGCTTCTCTCCTTCCAGTCCCATCGGTCGCGATTGGAGCCGTGTCCCCGGAGCATCCGTAGACGATGATGTCCTTGGTGCGGCCCCGATAGGCCCACCCACATCCGATCGCCGTGGCAACGATCCACCATACGAGTGCCTCCTTCCACTCCAGAAAACAGATAAAGAAGAATGGTATAGCCAGCCTCTTGGGGAGCGCTTGGCTTTGTTAACGCCTCTGCGGGTGGATCTCTTGACCCCCAGCCTGCACCCCACACCCACACATCCTGGACGCATCAACTTTATTTTCAATTAAACTATCCCCACAAAACTTATCTTAAATAGCTTCTCCTTATCTAAAATAGCTTATCCTTATCTAAAATATCTATCCTTATCTATATTACCTAAAATATAATACAGCGCCGCCTTCCCCGGGCGGCTCAGCTAATCCCTGTCAGGGCTGCAGCGGGTCGTCTCCTGTGGCTGCACCACGCTGTCTCCCACCTTTGATCCTCCACAGCCTGTCGCTGCCTGGTGGGGGCTGGGCCCCCTCCGAGACGTAAGCTCCCTCCTCCTTACTTGGCTCCCGTACCTCGGGGCGTGATTGACCTCTGGCCAAAACTTTCTACGTTGGGGTTCCCTACTAGACCTACGGAGAGTCACCTTAGGCACTGCCCCCTGGACAGCCTGGCTGAGGACCGGTTTCTGCCGTGCCGCAGCTCGGGTACCCCCCGCAGCTACCGACCCTGGCCCCTCCTCATCCAGCTCTGCCCCCTTGGTGCTGGGTATACCCGCGGCATCTGGCCTCACCCTGCCTGTACCTACAGGTGGTGAGCCTCCGCCCGCTACCCCCGCCTTCCTGGTGCTTGAGTCGGGGACGTTACTGTCGTCCCCCTCCGACTCCTCTTCCTCCGTAATGGGATCCAGCCCCTGGTCGAGCTGATCAGGCTCTTCCTCGTCCAAATCCCACCCAAAACGCGAGACTCTGCATTCCTGGAGAATGTCCTCCCCCCTCACGCAGGCAACCTTACCTGTCTGCGTGGCCTGCCTCATCCTTGGCTGTGAACGCGCACCAGCCTGTTCCTTCCCTGTGAACCCCGCCAGTGTGAAAGGGACCCCTGTGGACAGGGGAGAGTCAAAGGGTTCCTCTGTGTGGACCACGGTGCATGAAGCCCCCGTGTCCAACAGGTAATTGCCCCTTTGCCTCTCCACTACCATCTCCACAAGCGGCCTCTTCCATGCATCGTGGCGGAGAGGACACAGATAGGCAGGCTGCACGGGCTGATGTCATTGGGGAATGTCCAGTGCCCCCCTCACACCCGGGGAGCCGGTAGCGACTGCCACCTTCCCTTGGGCGGCCATGAGGGACTGCATCACCTCGATCATCGTTTCGATGATCTCGGGCTTAACTGGGACCTCGGTGCGCTGGGTGGTGCCAACCCTATCTTCCTTGGTGTGGGCCCTGCAATCCTTCTGCCAGTGTCCCACCTTACCGCACCTGAAACACTTGGACTGTGCGGTAGGGTTACCCTCCTGTCGCCACTCCTTTTGGGCCAGTGCAGTAGCCTCCGCTACGTACACCTTCCCTTTTACGAGTCGGGTAGACGTGGTCCGGGTGTTTCTATACCCTACCGTGAGATGGTCCAAAACCGCCTCCTCCGTGCTATTTGTGGGATCAAACCAGGCTTTCGCCTGCTCCCTGACGGCTGCCAGGCTGTTTGACACCAAGCATCGGAGCCACTGGGCTCTCCCATTCCCGACCAGGACATCCCGCGCGCGGACGTGTGGGCAGCTGCTCTGATATACTGTCCACAGTCGCGCCGCAAAAACCCTTGGGGGTTCTCCCTCCATCTGGAGGGTCCTCTCCAATCGGGCAAATGGACCCTCATCGCCCATCCCCAAGACGTCCAGGACCTCGTCCCGTAGGAGATCGTAGGTCCTGGTCCCTCTTTTGCTTTCATCTGAGAGGCATTGGAGGATCGAGCTGTCCAGGGAGAACAGCAACAATTTTGCCCGTTCTCCCTCGTCGCAACCGTTGATTGCGGCGGTCTGTTCTATCTCCCTGAAATGCAGCGAAGGGTCCCCTGATTCGGACAATTTAATTACATGTCCGATCATAGCTCTTAAATGCTGGGAGCTGTGGGGCACCACGAACTCGCTCTGAATTGTTCCGGCGTCCCCATTCTGCATGGTGGGTCCCCATCTGGTTTCCAGGACCGGGCACATGGGCGTCGGTGCCGAGTCCTCGACCGGGAGCTCCTCTCTCTCTCTTTCCCCTACACTACCCCTTTTCCAGGATGCCTCGTAGCTAGAGGAATTGTGGAGTCTGGGGGCTGAAGCCACCATGGTCTTTCTAGGGATCGGAACCGGGACCTTCGCACCCGCTAGTGACTGGCCCGCGGGGGGGTTCATCAAACAGACCAGCCCGCTTGCTTTATTTAAAGCACCCCGCAGACCCTCTATCTCCTGCAGGCAGGCCCCGTGGTCGGCCCCTTCCGACCTGTCCTCCAAAACCATCTTATATGCTGCCCTAACTCCCTTAAGGTTCTCTTCCTGGGTCTCCAGCTGGTGGCTCAGGGAAGCGCACTGCTCCCTGAGCTTGCCCTTACTGCGCATAGCCTCAGTGATCTGACACTCCATCAGCTCTACCCTGGCTTCGTGGCGGTTGGTCACGACCCGGCGCTCCTTGTTTAAAGAGTCCAGAGCCTCAATCAACTGGTTCCCACCCGCAGCCTTCTCCTCTACCTCCTCCTGAAGGTCCCTGATCTGGGCTGCCTGTGCCACAACAACGCGGTCCAAAAGCTGGACCTGCTTTTTATAGCAGGTCAGCCAGACCGCCTTCTCTAGAGATTTCTTGTGGGCTTTACTGGCCGTCCACCGGATCGCTGCATCCAGTGGGCGCTTGTCATCTAATAAACCACACATCCATTGTTTGGTGATATTCACCTTCCTAAACACATAGTCCGCAATGCGCTCGTCCATTACATCCCTAGTTTTAAAATCTTTTTCTGGTACAATATCATCCTGCTGCCAGTGTCCCTTCGTGGTCGCCATTATCTGTAAGGGGTTTCTGCGCCGAGCTTTCGCCCGACCTAAGGTCCCCTTGCCTTGCTCTGATCCCTTGACCAGGCCGCGCACACTGGTTCCCCGTGAGTGGTTCGACCCACTCACCCCTTACGGTTCTAGACACTGGACTTAGATGCAGGAGCGTTTATAGTGCAGAAAAATTCCACCAGACCAGATTTTAAAACCAGGGTTTAAATGAAAAGGCTTTTATTTAGCGCTTGGGACTATTGTCCATGAATACTTATACATTTCTATACGACATATCTATAAAACACATAATGAATCACATGAATACCTTTGACTTATGAATCATAAAACGCACAGTTCTACAAGACATATACAAGAATACCCTTTTCTCTGAATTCTTAAACACACAGTTCTACAAGAAATATACACGACTGTAAGATGGGGAACGTACGACACATCGCAAAATTGACCAACACATATTTCTTTACACACCCAACGTTTATTCAAACCACCCTCCCCTCTACACTAAACTATGTCCAGGATATGCAAGATTTGGGGTACATGCTCACCATGGGGCTATCACTGGGGTTACTGGCTGTTCGTTTTGCAGTATTTCTTCTCGAGTTGCGTGCCTGTTCCTCTCTCTTGCATCCGTTCTTCTTGCCTGCTTGCGTTCCTTGCAGGTTTTCTTCTAGCTTCAGCTTCTTCTTCCAGTATTTCTTCTTGAGTTTAAAACCCAAAAGTCGTGGCCAGTTATACTATTCTGACCCGTCCTATCTCCCGCCAGATCTTGGAATCTCTTTGTTTAAAAAGAAATGTATGATTTTCTCTCTGATCTGCGCTTATGTCCGGGGATACCGGGGATGGCCAGACGGTGTTAATTGGTATTTCGTTGCAAGGTGATGGGTTTAACTGGTTTCCCATCACCTACCAGGTAGTTTTCTATGGGCTATTGTGCCCCCTTAACGAGATTAACTGTGTAGGTCGGCTTGGGGCATTGTGAGTATGCTGATGTCAGTGCCCTAGTGTCTGGACTTCGACCTGGTTTCGCAAGCTTCTGCATGGCCAATACCCATCCATTGTTCTGGCCGTGGCTTTGCAGAAACCTAGAGACTGGGCTGTAAGGTTTTTGCTTTTGTGGCTGGTCCTTTGGAAAAAAACCGACCGCAGCCTTTCTCCGCTATCAGCCCCAGTCTCCCGTTTAAAATGTCCAAACTGCAGCTCTTTGGTTTTGTGTTGCTTTCAGAATGAGGGGAAACTTCTCAAATCTTACAGGCCCTAACAGGGAAGACGGTGGAACAGCAATGGCAGGTATTCCTGGCAACAATGCAGACGTTGCAGGATCAATTTATCCCAAGGAGGAGGAAAGATTCTAAGGGGAGTAAGAGGCACCCGTGGCTGACAAGGGAAGTCAAGGACAGCATAAAAATAAAAGAGAAGAAGTATAACATAGCAAAGAAGAGTGGGAAGACAGAGGGTTAGGACTCTTTTAAAGAGCAACAGAAGATAACTAAAAAGGCAATACGGTGAGAAAAGATGAGGTACGAGGGTAAACTAGCCAATAATATAAAGGAGGATAGTAAAAGCTTTTATAAGGTATGTGAAGAGGAAAAAAATAGTCAAGGCAAATGTGGTTCCTTTGAAGACAGAAGCAGGGGAATTTATGATGGGGAACAAGGAAATGGCAGACGAGTTGAACTGGTACTTTAGATCTGTCTTCACTAAGGAAGATACAAACAATCTCCCAGATGTTCTATTGGCCAAAGATCCTAGTGTGATGGAGGAACTGAAGGTGATTCACATTAGGCAGGAAATCGTGTTGGGATGACTGATGGGACTGAAGGCTGATAAATCCCCAGGGCCTGATGTTCTGCATCCCAGGGTACTTAAGGAGGTGGCTCTAGAAATTGAGGAATACCTGCTCTTTTACACTCCCCAGGGCCCAACCATCCATGGTGAAGATCCTGCCCTGGTTTAGCTTCTAAGAATGCAATCTCTCACCCTTATTTGTATTAAACTCCATTAGCCATTCCTTAGCCTATTTTGCCAGCTGATCAAGATCATGCTGAACTTTGTGCAAGAGGCTTAGACCTGTCAGAATCTGTTAGGTTTCCTAAGGATTTAAAAGGTTTTCTAAAATAGAATGTCCAACTCAAGGTAGGACACTAATGGACCTAGTATTGGGAAACAATCATGGCCAGGTTCCGGTGTTTCAGTGGAAGAACGTTTTGGGGGATAGTGGTCACAACTCTATACGTTTTAACAAAAGCTTACAAAAAAAGCCATAAAGTACTGGAGTGACTCAATGGGAAAGACAGCGTCTTTGGAGGACTGGTTCATAAGTTTAAAGATTGTTTTGAACAGGGGTAAGTCTGCACCATGGAAGAAGGTACTAAATTGGATGAAGGTAAATGATTAGACGGGAATGAGTAAATTGGGAGCAGTTGTCTTTGGCTAAGTCCATATCTGACATGTGGGAGGCATTTAAAGGTTAAAGATGAAAGTTGATTAAACTTCAGGACCTGATGGGATCTATCCCAAGTTATTCAGAGAGGCAAGAGAGGAGTTGTCATGGCCTTGACAGATATATTTGTAACTTGTTTATCCACAGGTGAGGACTGAGAGGACTGGAGAGTAGCCAATGTTGGTCCTTTATTTAAGAAAGGGAAGAAGGGACAATCCAAGGGGTTCTAGGCCAGTGAGCCTTATGTCAGTAGTCGGGACAGGATTTGCTCGCATTTGAATGAGAATAGGCTAGTTAGGGGAAGTCAGCATGACTTTCTTGGTGGCATGTCATGTCTTGATATAGTTTTGATAAAGGCCAGGGGCCTCCGAACATTTCAGCATGAGGGCCATTGTATATTTGGCACATTTTTGCAGGACATAGGAAAAAATAAAGAAGTGTGAGTTTATATAAATTTAATGAATTCAAAAAGGTATAGACTAGGTTACGTTCGATTAGATTAGGGAAGGTTAAACTAGGTTAGGTTAGATTAGGTTAGTATATAGGGCAACAAATAAATAATCATTTTTTTAAAAAGAGCTTGAAATATTGGAATATATATATACCGTAGGTATACAATTATTTATAAAACAGAAACAAACAGTGACCACAACTGGGGGAGAGAGACAGAGAGGGAGAGGCAGAGGTGGGGAGGGGGGAGAGAGTCAGGGTGGAGGGAGCAGCGGGTGAGAGTGGGATTGCGGGGAGGGGGAGGGTGTTGGATAAAGCGGTGACAGCGGCGGCGAGGAGGGAAGTTTTGAGGGGGTGCTGCGATCTCTCGCCTTGTCCCGGCTCTGGGTCAGTGGCGATCCGCTCTCCGGCGAACCTTCACCGGCAGCTTCTGCCTCCAGACCCCGCTGTCTAAGAGCTTGCTGCGGGCCGGATAAAATCTTGTGGTGGGCAGGATGTGGCCCCCGGGCCATAGTTTGGAGATCCCTGATAAAGGCAATCAATGAGGGTAGGACAGTGGATGTTGCCTACATGGCATTTGAGAAGGCATTTCATAAGGTTTCTCATTCACATGAAGGGACAACACGGAGAACAGCCTGGGGACTCACTCCCTACGTCAAGGCAACTGCAAAAGTCACCTGTCACAGGAGGGGTATGAGATACAATACAACACAATACATTTTATCTTATTATCATTGTACAAATACAACGAGATTGTTTCTATGTACATTAGTCACGAAAGTAAACATGCAGGTTCAGCAGGCAGTGAAAAAAGCCAATGGTATGTTGGCATTCATTTCGAGAGGATTTGAGTTGAGGAGCAAGGACATCCTACTGCAGTTGTTCAGGGCCCTGGTGAGACCGCACCTCGAGTATTGTGTGCAATTTTGGTCTCCTAATTTGAGGAAGGACATTATTGCTATTGAGGAAGTACAGTGTATGTTCACCAGGATAATTCCCGGGATGGCGGGACTGACGTATGATGAAAGAATGGGTCGACTGGGTTTGTGTTCCCATGAGCTTTGTGTCACATCAGGGGTGGGGTGGAACAAAACCGGCTCGTTGACATTCTCTGTTGCAACAGGAATGAAGGTAGAGTCAGTGTCACATAATTTACTTCCAAAACCTTGACACCAGATCAAGACAGGAATGATGTCTGAAGCCAGAGGAATGGTCATACACACAGAACCTGGAACAGGATACTATGTAGCAAGGAACTATAGATGCCGGGTTACACTGAAAATGGACAGAAAGTGCTGGAGTAACTCAGTGGGACAGGCAGCATCTCTGACTGGAGTCCGAAGCGTCTCGATGTGAAACGTCACCCATTCCTCCTATCCAGAGATGCTGCCTGTTCCGTTGAGTTACTCCAGCATTTTGTACCTATCTTCACTGGAACAGTACAGCACAGGAACAGGCTCTACAACCCACAATGTCTTTGCCAACCATGATGCCAATGTAAACTAATGCCATCTCTCTGTACATGATCCACATCTCTGCATCTCCTGCCACTTCATGTCTAAATGTCTCTTAAACGTTGCCGTTGTATCTGGTTCCACCAATTGTTTGACTGCACATTCCATGTACCGCCATACTGTGTGTAAAAATAACTTGCCACATCTCCATTAAACTTTCCCCCTCTCATCTTAAATCTTCGCCTTCTGGTATTGGATATTTCCACTGTGGGAAAAATACTTTATCTACCCTATCTATGCCACTTGAAACACAGTTAAACATTGCTTTTACACACAACTTACCACTTCCCATCACATCCAACTTGCATTTTAAACTGTAGTCCAGTATTAGGAGCAACAGAAGATGTAAATCATGGAACATTCCACATGGGAAACAATGTTGGTCTTGAAGTCAGCTCCAGTGGCGGCTTCACTTTCTTTCACCCACACTTTGGCAACTCTGTTGTCTGGACAATCAGCTTCTGCTGTCCCCTTCTTTACACCTCACTGCCAGACATTATCTATTCCGTCGCCACTTCCCCACTGTCTCTCCACACCCACAACAAATAACACAGTGGTCAGGAACAATCCCTATAGCCCACAAAGTCCATGTCGAATATGATGCTGTTAAGCCAATCTTCTTTGCCTGCATGTGATCCATATCCCTCATTCCCTGCATATCCATGTCCCTATCTGAAGGCCTTGTAAATCAGTAAAGGTCGGGAGAGCAGGAGCAAAGACGATCGTTGGCTGAAAGCAAGTAAGTGTTAATTGAAGGTAAAAAGTCGGTTTAAAAAGAGCACCAACGAGGACGCCAGCAGGCAATCAGTGAAGCGCATACCTCCAAGCTCGTCAGGAAGGCAGGATAGAAGTGAGTACGTGGATTGGCTGATCAATTAAATTAGTAGTTTGGTAAATTGGCCAATTAGGCAATTTAGTGACTGATATAAACAAGGCTCAATAGTCAATAGTCAATTTATTTGTCACATACACATAAATGTGCAGTGAAATGAAAAATTACCCGCAGTTCAACAATAAGACCAATAAAAATAAGCAATAAAAATATGCAATAACACATAAACCAACACCAAACAAAAGAAACATCCATCACACTGAGTCTCCTCCAGTCACCTCCTCACTGTGATGGAAGGCCAGAATGTCTTTTTCTCTTCCCCTGCTGTCTTCTTCCACAGTCAGGCTGTTGGAGTTGCCACATCGGAGCTCCCGACATTGAAGCGCTGCGCCGGACGGTGAAAGGTCCGCTGCAGGCCGACCCAAGGGAAGGCGATCAATCGGAGGTAGCTGTGCACGTGGGCATGAACGACGTCGGGAGGAAGAGGAAGGAGATACTGCAACGTGAGTTTAGAGAGTTAGGAAGAAGACTGAAAAGTAGGACGTCGAGGGTGGTTATCTCTGGACAGGAACAAAGAGATCGGGGATATGAATGTATGGCTGAGGGGCTGGTGCAGGGAGCAGGGATTGAGATTTCTAGACCACTGGGATCTCTTCTGAGGTAGGGGTGACCTGTACAAAAGGGATGGGTTGCACCTTAACAGCAGGGGGACCAACATTCTGGCAGGCTGGTTTGCTAGTGCTACACTTGTGGCTTTAAACTAAGTAGTGGTGGGGAGGGGTTGACAAATTGGGAATATGCAGATGGAGTTAAAGGGGAAGCGAATACAAGAGAAATTGCAAAGGACTCTCGAATAAATGGGAAGGGAAGTTCTAGATGGGATAAGAGTGTAAGGTCAGGGCCAATTGTGACCGGTGTGAGAGGAGAGGTGAATACCGAAGTTAAAGTGTTGTATTTAAATGCGTGAAGTATGAAAAATAAAGTGGATGACCTTGAGGCTCAGTTAGACATTGGCAAGTATGATGTTGTGGGAATCACAGAGACAATGTATAGAAAAGACAGACAGGTGGGCAGAGGGGGTGGGGTCGCTCTGTTGGTAAGGAATGATATTCACTCCCTTGCAAGGGGGACATAGAATCAGGAGATGTAGAATCAGTATGAATAGAAATGAGGAATTGTAAGGGTAAAAAGACCTTAATGGGAGTTAACTACAGGCCCCCAAAGAGTAGCCTCGACATAGGGTGCAAGTTGAATCAAGAGCGAAAATTGGCATGTCGCAAATGTAATGCTACGGTGGTTATGGGAGATTTCAACATGCAGGTAGATTGGGAAATTCAGGTTGGACCCCAGGAAAGAGAGTTTGTGGAGTGCCTCCGAGATGGATTCTTAGAACAGCTTGTACTGGAGCCTACCAGGGAGAAAGCAATTCTGGATTTAGTGTTGTGTAATGAACCTGATCTGATAAGGGGACTCAAGGTAAAAGAGCCATTAGGAGGCATTGATCATAATATGATACGTTTTACTCTACAAATTGAGAGGGAGAAGGGAAAATCGGAAGTGTCAGTATTACAGTATAGCAAAGGGGATTACAGAGGCATGAGGCAGGAGCTGGCCAGATTTGACTGGAAGGAGGCCCTAGCAGGGAATACGGTGGAACAGCAATGGCAGGTATTCCTGGGAACAATGCACAAGTTGCAGGATCAATTTATCCCAAGGAGCAGGAAAGATTCTAAGGGGAGTAAGAGGCACCCATGGTTGACAAGGGACGTCAAGGACAGCATAAAAATAGAAGAGAAGTACAACAAAGCTAAGAAGAGTGGGAAGCCAGAGGTTTGGGACTCTTTTAAAGAGCAACAGAAGATAACTAAAAAGGCAATACGAGGAGAAAAGATGAGGTACGAGGGTAAACTAGCCAATAATATAAAGGAGGATAGTAAAAGCTTTTTTAAGGTATGTGAAGAGGAAAAAATAGTCAAGGCAAATGTGGTTCCCTTGAAGACAGAAGCAGGGGAATTTATTATGGGGAACAAGGAAATGGCAGACGAGTTGAACTGGTACTTTGGATCTGTCTTCACCAAGGAAGATACAAACAATCTCCCAGATGTTCTATTGGCCAAAGATCCTAGGGTGACAGAGGAACTTTAGGAGATTCACATTAAGCAGGAAATCGTGTTGGGTAGACTGATGGGACTGAAGGCTGATGAATCCACAGGGCCTGATGGTCTGCATCCCAGTGTACCTAAGGAGGTGGCTCTAGAAATTGTGGACGCATTGGTGATCATTTTCCAATGTTCTATAGATTCAGGATCAGTTCCTGTGGATTGGAGGGTAGCTAATGTTATCCCACTTTTTAAGAAAGGAGGGAGGGAGAAAACGGGAAATTATAGACCAGATAGTCTGACATCAGTGGTGGGGAAGATGCTGGAGTCAATTATAAAAGACGAAATTGCGGAGCATTTGGATAGCAGTAACCGTATCGTTCCGAGTCAGCATGGATTTACAAAGGGGAAATCATGCTTGACTATTCTTCTGGAATTTTTTGAGTATGTAACTAGGAAAATTGACAGGGGAGAGCCAGTGGATGTGGTGTACCTCGACTTTCTGAAAGCCTTCGACAAGGTCCCACATAGGAGATTAGTGGGCAAAATCAGAGCACATGGTATTGGGGGTAGGGTACTGACATGGATAGAAAATTGGTTGGCAGACAGAGAGCAAAGAGTGGGGATAAATGGGTCCCTTTCAGAATGGCAGGCAGTGACTTGTGGGGTACCGCAAGGCTCGGTGTTTGGACCACAGCTATTTACAATATACATTAATGACTTGGATTAAGGGATTAAAAGTACCATTAGCAAATTTGCAGATGATACAAAGATGGGTGGTAGTGTGAACTGTGAGGAAGATGCTATGAGGTTGCAGGGTGACTTGGACAGGTTGTGTGAGTAGGCGGATGCATGGCAGATGCAGTTTAATATGGACAAGTGTGAGGTTATCCACTTTGGTGGTAAGAATAAGAAGGCAGATTATTATCTGAATGGTGTCCAGTTAGGAAAAGGGGACGTACAACGAGATCTGGGTGTCCTAGTGCATCAGTCACTGAAAGTAAGCATGCAGGTATAGCAGGCAGTGAAGAAAGCTTATGGAATGTTGGCCTCCATGACAAGAGGAGTTGAGTATAAGAGCAAAGAGGTCCTTCTGCAGTTGTACAGGGCCCTAGTGAGCCCACACCTGGAGTACTGTGTGCAGTTTTAGTCTCCAAATTGGAGGAAGGATATTCTTGCTGTTGAGGGCGTGCAGCGTAGGTTTACTAGGTTAATTCCCGGAATGGCGGGACTGTCCTATGTTGAAAGACTGGAGCGGCTAGGCTTGTACAGGTATTAGACTAAGGACATCTACTACCTCTGGGACTTCCCTGATAACGGATATTTTAACGTTACCTTCAAGCACCCAGCGGGATGGCAGAAGCTCTTCTCGGATTTCTGGTAGAAGGGCAATCAAGCTCTATTGTCGTTGTTGATGGTGCAACCACTCTACACCTTCTGCAACAGAAGGTGTTATCCAAAAAGCAAAGCATAGACAAGGAAAACAACAACGGCAAATAAGCTTCCTGCCGTAGAGGTGCCAACAATCTCTCCTCATCGGAGGATAAGTCGAATTCGAGAAGCCGACGACGGAAGCAGAGGAAGAGGAAATGTTCAGAGGACAGGAAGGAAAATGACAGCCAACCAACAGGAAAGGAGAGGGGATAAATATGAGAGGGGAACCTTTGGCTCTTTTACACTCCCCAGGGCCCACTTCATCCATGGTGAAGATCCTGCCCTGGTTTAGCTTCTAAGAATCCTTTATTTGTATTAAACTCCATTAGCCATTCCTTAGCCTATTTTGCCAGCTGATCAAGATCATGCTGAACTTTGTGCAAGAGGCTTAGACCTGTCAGATTTTTTTAGGCGTATTTAAAAGGTTTCCTAAAATAGAATGTCCAACTCAAGGTAGGACACTAATGGACCTAGTATTGAGAAACAAGCCTGGCCAGGTTCCGGTGTTTCAGTGGAAGAACGTTTTGAGGGATAGTGGTCACAACTCTATACGTTTTAACAAAAGCTTACAAAAAAAGCCGTAAAGTACTGGACTGACTCAATGGGAAAGTCAGCGTCTTTGGAGGACTGGTTCATAAGTTTAAAGATTGTTTTGAACAGGGGTAAGTCTGCAACTTGGAAGAAGGTACTAAATTGGATGAAGGTAAATGATTAGACAGGAATGAGTAAATTGGGAGCAGTTGTCTTTGGCTAAGTCCACATCTGACATGTGGGAGGCATTTAAAGGTTAAAGATGAAAGTTGATTTAACTTCAGGACCTGATGGGATCGAACCCAAGTTATTAAGAGAGGCAAGAGAAGAAGTTGTCATGGCCTTGACAGATATATTTGCAACTTGTGTAGCCACAGGTGAGGACTGGGAAGAAGAGACAATCCAAGGGATTCTAGGCCAGTGAGCCTTATGTCAGTAGTCGGGACAGGATTTGCTCGCATTTGAATGAGAATAGGCTAGTTAGGGAAAGTCAGCATGACTTTCTTGGTGGCATGTCATGTCTTGATATAGTTTTGATAAAGGCCAGGGGCCTCCAAACTTTTCAGCATGAGGGCCACATTATATATTTTGCTCATTTTTGCAGGCCGTAGGAAAAATAAAGAAGTGGAGTTTTATAAATTTAATGAACTCAAAAAAGTTTAGACTAGATTACGTTCGATTAGATTAGGAAAGGTTAAACTAGGTTAGTTTAGATTAGGTTAGTTTATAGGGCAACAAATAAATAATCAATTTTAAAAAAGAGCTTGAAATATTGGAATATATATATCATGGCGAGTCTGGAGGCTCGTTCTTTGTTGAAGAAGTTTATTGCGACAGCAACATTCGATTACAAAGTTTAACGAACGAGATTACAGACAACCATTAACTCTAACTGTTCACTTCGAAGAACTCGCCTAACTGACTGGTTTTGGGCGCCAAAACCACAAGTGACGACGCTGTCCAATCAGTGGGCTCAACTCCCTAGACCAATCCCTACGGTCGCCCTCACATGTGACCTTGCTGACCAATCTGAGGGTTCGACTCTCAGGACCAATCTCGATGGTCGCTACAATATACCGTATGTATACAATTATTTATAAAACAGAAACATACAGTGACCACAACTGGGGGAAAGAGAGAGAGAGAGAAAGACAGAGAGAGAGAGAGAGAGAGAGAGAGAGAGAGAGAGAGAGAGAGAGAGAGAGAGAGAGAGAGAGAGAGCCAGAGAGAGAGAGAGAGACAGAAGTGAGGAGGGGGAGAGAGTCAGGGTAGAGGGAGCAGCGGGTGAGAGTGGGAGTGCGGGGAGGGGGAAGGTGTCAGATTGAGCGGTGACAGCGGCAGTGAGGAGGGAAGTTTTGAGGGGGCGCTGCGATCTCTCGCCTTGTCCCGGCTCTGGGTCAGTGGCGATCCGCTCTCCGGCGAACCTTCGCCGGCAGCTTCTGCCTCCAGTCCCCGCTGTCTAAGAGCTTGCTGCGGGCCGGATAAAATCTTGTGGTGGGCTGGATGTGGCCCACGGGTCATAGTTTGGAGATCCCTGATAAAGGCAATCAATGAGGGTAGGACGATGGATGTTGCCTACATGGAATTTGAGAAGGCATTTCATAAGGTTTCTCATTCACATGCAGGGACAACACGGAGAACAGCCTGAGGACTCACTCCCTACATCAAGGCAACTGTGCAAAAGTCACCTGTCACAGGAGGGGTATGAGATACAATACAACACAATACATTATATCTTATTGTCATTATACAAGTACAACGAGATTGTTTCTATGTACATCAGTCACGAATGTAAGCATGCAGGTACAGCAGGCAGTGAAAAAAGCCAATGGCATGTTGGCTTTCATTGCGAGAGGATTTGAGTTGAGGAGCAAGGACATCCTACTGCAGTTGTTCAGGGCCCTGGTGAGACCGCACCTCGAGTATTGTGTGCAATTTTGGTCTCCTAATTTGAGGAAGGACATTATTGCTATTGAGGAAGTACAGTGTATGTTCATCAGGTTAATTCCCGGGATGGTGGGACTGACGTATGATGAAAGAATGGGTCGGCTGGGCTTGTGTTCCCATGAGCTTTGTGTCACATCAGGGGTGGGGTGGAACAAAACCGGCTCGTTGACATTCTCTGTTGCAACAGGAATGAAGGTAGAGTCAGTGTCACATCATTTACTTCGAAAACCTTGACACCAGATCAAGTCAGAAATGGTGTCTGAAGCCAGAGGAATGATCATACACACAGAACCTGGAACAGGATACTATGTAGCAAGGAACTATAGATGCCGGGTTACACTGAAAATGGACAGAAAGTGCTGGAGTAACTCAGTGGGACAGGCAGCATCTCTGACTGGAGTCCGAAGAAGGGTCTCGATGTGAAACGTCACCCATTCCTCCTATCCAGAGATGCTGCCTGTTCCGTTGAGTTACTCCAGCATTTTGTGCCGATGTTGGTTGGCAGACTAAAAGCAAAGAGTGGGGATAAGTGGGTCCCTTTCAGAATGGCAGGCAGTGACTAGTGGGGTACCGCAAGGCTCGGTGCTGGTACCGCAGCTATTTACAATATACATTAATGACTTGGATTAAGGGATTAAAAGTACCATTAGCAAATTTGCAGATGATAGAATGCTGGGTGGTATTGTGAACTGTGAGGAAGATGCTATGAGGTTGCAGGGTGACTTGGACAGGTTGTGTGAGTGGGCAGATGCATGGCAGATGCAGTTTAATGTGGACAAGTGTGAGGTTATCCACTTAGTTGGTAAGAATAAGGAGGCAGATTATTATCTGAATGGTGTCAAGTTAGGAAAAGGGGACATACAATGAGATCTGGGTGTCCTAGTGCATCAGTCACTGAAAGTAAGCATGCAGGTACAGCAGGCAGTGAAGAAAGCCAATGGAATGTTGGCCTTCATAACAAGAGAAGTTGAGTATAGGAGCAAAGAGGTCCTTCTGCAGTTGTACAGGGCCCTAGTGAGACCACACCTGGAATACTGTGTGCAGTTTTGTTCTCCAAATTTGAGGAAGAATATTTTTGCTGTTGAGGGCGTGCAGCGTAGGTTTACTAGGTTAATTCCCGGAATGGCAGGACTGTCCTATGTTGAAAGACTGGAGCGGCTAGGCTTGTATACACTGGAATTTAGAAGGATGAGAGGGGATCTTATCGAAACATATAAGATTATTAAGGGGTTGGACACGTTAGAGGCAGGAAACATGTTCCCAATGTTGTGGGAGTCCAGAACCTGGGGCCACAGTTTATGAGTAATGGGTAGGCCATTTAGAACGGAGATGAGGAAAAGCTTTGTCAGTCAGAGTGTTGTAAATCTGTGGAATACTCTGCTTCAGAAGGCAGTGGAGGCCAATTCTCTGAATGCATTCAAGAGAGAGCTTGATAGAGCTCTTAAGGATAGCAGAGTCAGGGGGTATGGGTAGAAGGCAGGAACGGGGTACTGATTCAGAATGATCAGCCATGATCACATTGAATGGTGGTGTTGGCTCGAAGGGCCGAATGGCCTACTCCTGCACCTATTGTTTACTATCGTATTTGCATCCACAACCCCCCAGGATGGATCAGGATGGCTGCAACGTTGAGTTCTGCAGGAGGAATACCCTGAAAGGACCTCAGTGAGGGGACCATCTTCTCAAAAGATCTCTTCATCAAGAAGATCCTGCTGGAGACCTGCAGGTATGAGACTAAGGACATCTACTACCTCTGGGACTTCCCTGATAACGGATATTTTAATGTTACCTTCAAGCACCCAATGGGATGGCAGAAGCTGTTTTCGGATTTCTGGTAGAAGGGGAATCAAGCTCTGTTGTCGTTGTTGATGGTGCAACCACTCTACACCTTCTGCAACA
Source organism: Rhinoraja longicauda (assembly GCF_053455715.1). Lineage (NCBI taxonomy): Eukaryota > Metazoa > Chordata > Chondrichthyes > Rajiformes > Arhynchobatidae > Rhinoraja > Rhinoraja longicauda. The sequence continues at coordinate 23,734,005 of NC_135979.1, forward strand.
GAAGGTGTTATCCAAAAAGCAAAGCATAGACAAGGAAAACAACAACGGCAAATAAGCTTCCTGCCGTAGAGGTGCCAACAATCTCTCCTCATCGCAGGATGAGTCGAATTTGAGAAGTCGACGACGGAAGCAGAGGAAGAGGAAATGTTCAGAGGACAGGAAGGAAAATGACAGCCAACCAACAGGAAAGGAGAGGGGATAAATATGAGAGGAGAAACTTTGGCTCTTTTACACTCCCCAGGGCCCAACCATCCATGGTGAAGATCCTGCCCTGGTTTAGCTTCTAAGAATCCTTTATTTGTATTAAACTCCATTAGCCATTCCTTAGCCTATTTTGCCAGCTGATCAAGATCATGCTGAACTTTGTGCAAGAGGCTTAGACCTGTCAGATTTTTTTAGGCGTATTTAAAAGGTTTCCTAAAATAGAATGTCCAACTCAAGGTAGGACACTATTGGACCTAGTATTGGGAAAAAAGCCTGGCCAGGTTCCGGTGTTTCAGTGGAAGAACGTTTTGGGGGATAGTGGTCCCAACTCTGTATGTTTTAACAAAAGCTTACGAAAAAAGCCATAAAGTACTGGAGTGACTCAATGGGAAAGACAGCGTCTTTGGAGGACTGGTTCATAAGTTTAAAGATTATTTTGAACAGGGGTAAGTCTGCACCTTGGAAGAAGGTACTAAATTGGATGAAGGTAAATGATTAGACAGGAATGAGTAAATTGGGAGCAGTTGTCTGGCTAAGTCCACATCTGACATGTGGGAGGCATTTAAAGGTTATAGATGAAAGTTGATTAAACTTCAGGACCTGATGGGATCGAACCCAAGTTATTAAGAAAGGCAAGAGAAGAAGTTGTCATGGCCTTGACAGATATATTTGCAACTTGTGTAGCCACAGGTGAGGACTGGGAAGAAGAGACAATCCAAGGGATTCTAGGCCAGTGAGCCGGGACAGTAGTCAGTAGTCAGTAGTCGGGACAGGATTTGCTTGCATTTGAATAAGAATAGGCTAGTTAGGGACAGTCAGCATGACTTTCTTGGTGGCATGTCATGTCTTGATATACTTTTGATAAAGGCCAGGGGCCTCCAAACTTTTCAGCATGAGGGCCACATTATATATTTGGCACATTTTTGCAGGCCATAGGAAAAGTAAAGAAGTGTGAGTTTTATAAATTTAATTAACTCAAAAAAGTTTAGACTAGATTACGTTCGATTAGATTAGGAAAGGTTAAACTAGGTTAGGTTAGATTAGGTTAGTATATAGGGCAACAAATAAATAATCAATTTTAAAAAAGAGCTTGAAATATTGGAATACATATATACCGTAGGTATACAATTATTTATGAAACAGAAAAAATACAGTGACCACGACTGGGGGAGGGAGAGAGAGGAGAGAGAGAGGGGCAGAGGGGGGAGGAGGGGGGGGGACGGGGGGAGAGTCAGGGTAGAGGGAGCAGCGGGTGAGAGTGGGTGTGCGGGGCGGGGAAGGGTGTCAGAGGGTCCGGTGAAGGAGCGCTGCCACTTGCGGTAGCTGCTCCCTCCCTCTCTTCCTCCCCTCTCCCTCTCTCCCAGAGCCAGCGAGATCTGCGCTGCTCCTCCACTCTCTTCCCCGGCCCTGTCTCCCTCTAACGCAGCAAAATAAGAACAAACACAAGTGTAGTTGTTGTTCAGAACCCCCACATCCCCGGGGTGATCAGCGGCGGCGAGGAGGGAAGTTTCACTTGTGTTTGTTCGTATTTCGCTGCGTTCGAAGGAGACGGGGTCGAAGAGCATGGAGGAGCGGCACAGATCTCGCCGGCTCTGGGAGAGAGAGAGGGAGGGAGAGAGAGAGGGAGAGAGGGAGAGAGAGAGGGAGAGAGGGAGAGAGAGAGGGAGAGAGGGAGAGAGGGAGGGAGGGAGGGAGGGAGGGAGGGAGGGAGAGGGAGGGAGAGGGAGGGAGAGGGAGGGAGGGGGAGAGGGAGGGAGCAGCACCCACTGACACCCTCCCGCTTCCCGTGCTCCCGCTCTCACCCGCTGCTCCCTGTACCCCGACTCTCTCCGCCCCCCCCCCCCGATCTCTCTCTCCCGGTTGAGCGGTGACAGCGGCGGCGAGGAGGGAAGTTTTGAGGGGGCGCTGTGTTCTCTCGCCTTGTCCCGGCTGTGGGTCAGTGGCGATCCGCTCTCCGGCGAACCTTCGCCGGCAGCTTCTGCCTCCAGACCCCGCTGTCTAAGAGCTTGCTGCGGGCCGGATAAAGTCTTGTGGTAGGCAGGATGTGGCCCGAGGGCCATAGTTTGGAGATCCCTGATAAAGGCAATCAATGAGGGTAGGACAGTGGATGTTGCCTACATGGAATTTGAGAAGGCATTTCATAAGGTTTCTCATTCACATGCAGGGACAACACGGAGAACAGCCTGAGGACTCACTCCCTACGTCAAGGCAACTGTGCAAAAGTCACCTGTCACAGGAGGGGTATGAGATACAATACAACACAATACAATATGTCTTTATTGTCATTGTACAAATACAACGAGATTGTTTCTATGTACATCAGTCATGAAAGTAAGCATGCAGGTACAGCAGGCAGTGAAAAAAGCCAATGGCATGTTGGCCTTCATTGCGAGAGGATTCGAGTTGAGGAGCAAGGACATCCTACTGCAGTTGTTCAGTGCCCTAGTGAGACCTGGTGTGCAATTTTGGTCTCCTAATTTGAGGAAGGACATTATTGCTATTGAGGAAGTACAGTGTATGTTCACCAGGTTAATTCCCGGGATGGCGGGACAGACGTATGATGGAAGAATGGGTCGACTGGGCTTGTGTTCCCATGACCACATGCAGAATGTCTGTAATGGGACCTTTGTTTTTCAGCCATGGCTGTGGGTATATGTCATGTTGGATGGAGTACTGAGCTTTGTGTCACATCAGGGATGGGGTGGAACAAAACCAGCTCGTTGACATTCTCTGTTCAATAGTCAATAGTCGTTTATTTGTTACATACACATAAATGTGTAGTAAAATGAAACATTACCCGCAGTTGAACAATAAGACCAATAAGATTAATCAATAAAAATGCAATAACACATACAATCACAACTAACACCAAACAAAAAGAAACATCCATCACAGTGAGTCTCCTCCAGTCCCTCCTCACTGTGATGGAAGGCCAGAATGTCTTTTTCTCTTCCCTGCCGTCTTGTCCCGCGGTCAGGCTGTTGGAGTTGCCACGTCGGGGCGGTCGGGGCTCCCGATATTGAAGCCCCCGCTGGGTGGTGAAAAAAAATCCCGCGGCCTATTTCAGGCCGCGCCGGATGGTGAAAGGTCCGTGGCGGGCCGACCCAAGCCCCGCGATTCGGGGCGGGCGGACACGTTGCCTCTGCCGCTGCCAGAGCTCCCGATGTCGGCCCCCATCCAGGGGCCTGCGGGCTTCCGACGTCCACGCGGCCCGCGCCGGAGCCTCCGGAGACGAGTCGCAGCCGTTCCCGCAGCATTCGCAGGCAGCCAGCGCCGCAGGTGGTGAGTCCGGACCGCGGGCTCTGCGAACCAGAGACCCAGGTGGTCCCAGGTGCATGGCCGGTGGTAGGCCGCAACGGGAACGGAGACACGGCACAGAACAAAGGTCGCGTCTCCGTTCTGGAGAGAGAATGTTACAGTTACAGTTCCCGTTCCCTCCCACCCCCCCCCCCCCCCAAAACATAACATACAACACTACATCATATTAACACTACAATTGAGACAAAAACAACAAAAAACACAAAAGACAGACGGACTGCAGGCAAGCCGCAGCTGCGACGGCAACAGGAATGAAGGTAGAGTCAGTGTCACATCATTTACTTGCAAAAACTTGACACCAGATCAAGACAAAAATGATGTCGGAAGCCTGAGGAATGGTCATATACACAGGACCCGGAACAGTATAGTATGTAGCAAGGAACTACAGATGCCGGGGTTACACTGAAAAAGGACACAAAATGCTGGAGTAACTCAGTGGGATGTTGTTTTTGTTCGTCCTTCAGGTTCGAAGATGACCATGACTTCACTTTCAGTTGGAGGATTGGTGACTGTGGGTCCGGAAGTGACTGTTGAGGCCAATCCGGGCCCGGAAGGCATGCCCACACGTAGGACACAAGTGGATGGGTGCTGCAGTGGAAGTGGAGGTAGCCCGGGCCTTGCACGCGGTGCGTTTCCTCTGGGCCTCTGCAGTGCGTCTGTTCTCTGCTGCACGGGCTCCTGTGGTGAGCTTGCTACGCCAGGTTGGACGGTTCTGAGCAAGAGACTCCCAAGTGCTGAGGTTGATGTCCAAGTCTATGAGGGACACTTTGAGGCAGTCCTTAAACCGTTTCTTCTGTCCTCCTACTGAGCGCTTGCCCTGACACAGTTCTCCATACAGAAGCTGTTTTGGCAGTCGTCTCTTGGGCATTCTGACAACATGGCCTGCCCATCTGGCTTGGGCTTTCCGTAGGAGGATGTGGACGCTGGGGATTCCGGCCCGTTCCAAGACTTCTGTGTCGGGAATTTTGTCCTGCCACCTGATGTGAAGGAGTCTGCGTAGGCAGCTCAAGTGAAAGTGGTTGAGCTGTTTGGCATGTCTGCTGTAGACAGTCCAGGTCTCACTACCATAGAGAAGAGTGGTGAGTACCACTGCAGCATCTCTGACTGTAGTCTGAAGAAGGGTCTCCATGTGAAACGTCACCCATTCCTATCCATAGATGCTGCCAGTTCCATTGAGTTACTCCAGCATTTTGTGTCTATCTTCACTGGAACAGTACAGCTCAGGAACAGGCTCTACAACCCACAATGTCTTTGCCAACCATGATGCCAATGTAAACTAATGCCATCTTCCTGTACATGATCCACATCTCCACATCTCTGCATCTCCTGCCACTTCATGTCTAAATGTCTCTTAAACATTGTTGTATCTGTTTCCACCAATTGTTTGACTGCATAGTCCATGTACCACCATAGTGCGTGTAAAAATATCTTGCCCCACACGTCCGTCTGTCCGTCTGTCCGTCTGTCCGTACCTTTTTTGGTTCGCACAGCCAAAACGGTACACCATAGCGCCACAATCTTTGGCCCACGTTACTCACCATTATCCTGGGCATAATGTCTGAACAACTCTTCCACTGAACAATCTCTGGCCACTAGAACATCTGGGCTATTCTTTGTATCTTCCTTAGTGAAGACAGATCCAAAGTACCGGTTCTACTCGTCTGCCATTTCCTTGTCACAATAAGACACGCACGTCTTCAAGAGATCAGCTCGCTCTCGCCCACGCCCCCCCCTTCCCAGACCTTTAACTAATGCGCTACCTCCCCCCCCCCCCCCCGAACCTTTAAGTAATGTGGTCCCCCCGCGACCTTTAACTAATGTGGGGGGAGAGTGGGGTGCAGGCAGGTGGAGTGTGGGTGGGGAGGAGGGCAGGGTGGGGGTGGGGAGAAGGGAAGAGTGGGGGTGGGGGAGAGTGGGGGTGGGGAGGTTGGAAGATTGGGGTGGGGGGAGAGTGGGGTGCTGGCAGGGAGAGTTGAGGTGAGGGGAGGGAGGTGGGGGCGAGTGGGGGTGAGGGGAGGTGGAGGGGGAAATGGGGGTGGAGGCAGGGCGAGGGGGGAATGGGGGTAGGGGAGGGGCAACTGTGGAAGGAGCAAGTGGGGGTGGGTATGGGGAATGGAGTGGGTCAGTGGGGGGAGGAGGAGGGGGATAAGCAGGATTGAGTGGAGGGGTTGAGGGTGCTACAATACAGGAGCGGCTTTGTGTCCAGGGCCCACTCACTCACTCACACCCTCTCCCCTTCCCTGTCCCCCATCTATGCGGATTGAGCCCACTTGGTCTAGTCTCCTTTAAACTTTCTATCCAGAGATACTGCCTGTTCCGTTGAGTTACTCCAGCATTTTGTACCTATCTTCACTGGAACAGTACAGCACAGGAACAGGCTCTACAACCCACAATGTCTTTGCCAACCATGATGCCAATGTAAACTAATGCCATCTCTCTGCACATGATCCACATCTCTGCATCTCCTGCCACTTCATGTCTAAATGTCTCTTAAACGGTTGCAGTTGTATCTGGTTCCACCAATTGTTTGACTGCACATTCCATGTACCGCCATACTGTGTGTAAAAATAACTTGCCACATCTCCATTAAACTTTCCCCCTCTCATCTTAAATCTTCGCCTTCTGGTATTGGATATTTCCACTGTGGGAAAAATACTTTATCTACCCTATCTATGCCACTTGAAACACAGCTAAACATTGCTTTTCCACACAACTTACCACTTCCCATCACTTCCAACTTGCATTTCAAAATGTAGTCCAGTATTAGGAGCAACAGAAGATGTAAATCATGGAACATTCCACATGGGAAACAATGTTGGTCTTGAAGTCAGCTCCAGTGGCGGCTTCACTTTCTTTCACCCACACTTTGGCAACTCTGTTGTCTGGACAATCAGCTTCTGCTGTCCCCTTCTTTACATCTCACTGCCAGACATTATCCATTCCGTCGCTACTTCCCCACTGTCTCTCCACACCCACAACAAATAGCACAGTGATCAGGAACAACCCACTGCAGTTCACCTACCACTACAGCACGTCCACGGCCGATGTCATCGCACTAGCTCCACAATCATCCCTGGTACATATGGATACGAGACACTTACGTCAGACTCCTATTCATAGACTGCAGCTCTACCTTTAATACAATTACACCATCCAAGCATCACCAAACTCACGGGACTTGGTTCCAGCACTCATCTCTGTAACTTGATCCTCGACTTCCTGACCAACTGATCGCAATCAGTGAGGATAGGGGATAAATCACCCTCTGCAATAATCCTCAACACTGGTGCTCTGCAAAGATGTGTTCTCAGCCCCCTTCTTTATTCCTTGTACACACACAGCAGTGTAGCCATGCACAAATCTAATTCCATTTTCAAATTCACAAACACCACCACCATTGTGGGCCGGATATCAAATCATGATGAGACAAGTACAGGAAGGAGATTGAGAACCTGGTGTCCTGGTGCCGAGAAAACAACCTTTCTCTAAATGTCAGCAAAACAAAGGAGATAGAGATCGACTTCAGGAAGCGCCGAATTAGAGATGGTTGAAAACGTCCAATTCCTAGGAGTCAATATCACCAACAACTTCTCCTGGACCACCCATGTTCAAGCAACAACCAAGGAAGCACATCAATGCCTCTACTTCCTTAGAACTCTTGGGAAGTTTGGCAGCCCCCCCACGACTCTCATCAACATCTACAAATGCACCATACAAAGCATTTTATCAGGATGCATCACAGCTTGGTTTGGGAACTGGTTAAGACTGCAAGAAATTGCAGTGAATTGTGGACAGAGCACAGACCATCACGCTAACCAACCTCCCGTCTATTGACTCCATTTATACCTCACGCTGCCTCGGCAAGGCCAACAGCATAATCAAGGATGAATCGCACCCTGCCCACTCCCTCTTCTCTCCTCTCTCATCAGGCAAAAGGTATAGAAGTGTGAAAACGCACACCTCCAGATTCAGGGACAGTTTCTTCCCAGTTGTTATCAGGCAACTGAATCATCCTACCACAACTAAAGAGCAGTGCTGAACTACTGTCTACCTCATTGGTGATTCTTGGACTTTCCTTGATCAGACTTTGCTGGCTTTCTCTTACACTAAATGTTATTTGCATAAACTGCATAAACTGTAAATGGCTCGATTGTAATCATGTTTTGTCTTTCTGCTGACCGGTTAGTATGTGCAACTAAAGCTTTTCACTGTACCTTGTTACATATGACAATAAACTAAACTAAAGTAAAACTAAACAGAGGGAATTGTGCCAATGGACAGATTTGCAGCTCCTCTTTCTACAGTTGAACAGGGTGCATGCGAGGGATGATCTCCGAGAGGGGAAGAGCCGGCTAGTTTCTTCCAAACGGTTCACAGAAGAAGGTCTGTGACAGCCTCAAGGAAGAGGATGGCTTGGTAACTCCCAGATGGACATATTGAGGATCTGCACATCTTCCCATGTTGGTCTATATAACGGAAAGGCCACAGACAGAACAGCCTCCTAGTACCCCCTGTCCTCTATCATGGAGGTCTTTTTGGACAGCTAGTGGGAGAGTCTAGACCAACCACTCACCCTGGAGGAGCTGAACGGATCCATCCATTGCTTTGATTCGAACAAAACTACCGGACGCAATGGCTTACCGCCTGAGTGTACTCAGCTCTATGGGACTGGCTGGGCTCAGTCCTGCCGAAAGTGTACAATGCTACTCTTCCAGCTGGCAGCATGTCAGATTCCATGAGGGTGGGCAGCAGAAGGAGGGGGGAGATGAATGATATTAGGAATTGGGGACCCATCTCATTGCTAAATATGGATTATAAGATCCTGTCCAGGTCAACTCTGCTCCAGGACAGGTGATCCACCCGGACCAAACGTGTACTGTTCCTAGCAGGGAAATCTCAGGCAGCCTGGCACTGCTCAGGGACACCATTGCCTCCTTGCAGGCCAGAGGGATGCCTTGGAACAGGAGGCCTTCGACAGAACATGGTAGATGTACAAGATACACGTGCTGTCCAAAATGGGCATTGAGGAGAGAATCAGGAACTGGATCCAACTGCTCTACATTGTAGTGCAGTCCAAATCAACAGGTGGGAATCGGATAGCTTCCTCATCAGGTCTGGAGTCAGGCAGGGTTCCTCACTCTCCCATTATGTTTGTGTGCTGCATGGAACCATTTGTCGAATCCATCAGGAAGGACCAGAGCCTAAGAGCATCCGAGGGATGACATTGCCAGACATTGGGGGGCACCCAGATCCCTGTATATGGACGATGTCGCCGCCTTCTATTAGAACCCATGTTCGCTCTGCAGATTGATCAGCATTTGTGGCCAGTTTGAGTTGGCAACGGGATCCAGAGTTAACCGCAGGAAGAGCAAGGCCATGCTCTTTGGCAACTGGCCTAACTGATCTACCATCTCCTTCACCATCAAGTCTGCCTTCTTGAAGGTGCTGGGGATCTGATTCGGGAGGGGCCGAGGCATGTGACAAGAATTGGCTGGAGTTAATAGCTGAGGTTGGAAAAAAATTGGGGCGGTGGAAGCAGCGTTCCCTCTCAATAACGGGAAAGAATTTGGTCATCAGATGTGCGTGGCTGTTGGGGCGTTTGTACTGGGCGCAAGTGTAGCCCATTCCCCGCCTATCTGCCTCAGCAATCGCCTGGGCCGCTTTCCAGTTCATTTGGGGGTCATAGATGGATTGGGTCTGTCAGGTCACAAAGTCAGCAGACAACGGGGGCAAAAGTGTGCCCAAGGTCAAGTGCGGCTGCATCGGGCTGTGTGTAGAGCCAAAGCACTTGGGCATTAAGTGTCACTACCTGCCGAGGTTTACCTGTCCCCGGTGTTGTAAAGGATGGGCCTGGCCACTCAATGTGCCACTCAGCTGGACATTGCCGCACCATCTGTCATTTGTCGAAAGGTTCTTCAACAACAACACCTTTGACCACATGTCCATCAGGCAGTGGTCAGCACAGAACATCTTGCAGGAACTGCAGGAAAAGGACTCGATGGATCCTGTGGTGTGGTTCCCTGAGCAGACTGCCCAGCTTGTCTGGCGAAATGTCTCATCATCAGAACTCATGGCCAAGCACCAAGACCTGGCTTGGCTGGCAGTGAGAGGGGCCCTCCCAGTCAGATCCTTCCTATACCGTCGGAATCTTACTACCAGTGCCGATCGCAGAGTGTGGATTTGTGAAGAGAGTCTGGAGAATGATGCAATGGTCCTTGTCATTGTTTATCCCAAACAGCTCCGTACTCAGTTTTACATACTGTTCTCAGTGACACCTTCGGAGACGGACGTCAAATGTTGCTGGAAGGTCATCAACTCGGTGAAAGATGCCCTTTGGTCTGCCCTGAACTTGTTGACCTCACAACACAGCATGAGGTCCGTCATGGAATGTTGCTAACTAGCCCATTCCAGACTGCAGGAGAGACACTTAAGCTTGGTGCAGCCAACGCCAAGCCTCTGTGGGGGAGAACCACAGTCTCGGGTCCTTCCACTGCTGGTCATTGATACCCCTTAACCAAGGGAAGGGATTTCACCCTTGGGGACCAGATGAGAGGCAAGGGTGCTTGATATAAGAATACTTTGTGAACACTACCGAACATAACACTAATGAATTAATGTATGTATAGACGCTGAGAATGTTGGAAGACTTTCTGCACAACCCTTGGCTTGTATATATTCATTATTATTCTGAATAAAGTTTATTATTGGAAAAAAATATTTTAAATGGTATTATAGTACCCACGTCAACCATAATGAATGAATGAATTATTTGATTAATACTTTATTGTCACTTGTGACAAGTTACAGTGAAATTCTTTATTTTGCAGAGAAAAAGTTGGGGATGGTGCCAGTGAATGATTGGAACAAGCACTGTTCAACGTAACCAACAAAAAGGCAGGCATAAGCTGAGGCCCATGTGTGTGCCCATGGCTACACCTCTGATTTGAAGAAAGTCAAGTCAAGTCAAGTCAATTTTATTTGTATAGCACATTTAAAAACAACCCATGTTGACCAAAGTGCTGTACATCTGATTAGGTTCCAATGGAAAAAAAAAAAGAAAGATACAATAGCACGCAAACAGTTCACAGCGCCTCCTCAATGAGCCTCAAACGCTAGGGAGTAGAAATAGGTTTTGAGCCTGGACTTAAAGGAGTCGATGGAGGGGGCAGTTCTGATGGGGAGAGGGATGCTGTTCCACAGTCTAGGAGCTGCAACCGCAAAAGCGCGGTCACCCCTGAGCTTAAGCCTAGACCGCGGGATAGTGAGTAGCCCCAAGTCGGCCGACCTGAGGGACCTGGAGTTAGAGAGGGGGGTTAGAAGATTTTTGATGTAGGGGGGGGTGTCCATTTAGGGCTTTATACGTGAATAGGAGGAGCTTGAAGTTGATTCTGTACCTTACAGGGAGCCAGTGGAGAGAGGCCAGAATCAGGGTGATGTGGTCCCTTTTACGGGTACCCGTCAGGAGTCTCGCTGCGGCGTTTTGGACCAGTTGCAGGCGGGACAGGGAAGATTGGCTGATCCCAGTGTATAGGGAGTTGCAGTAGTCTAGGCGGGAGGAAATGAAAGCGTGAATGATTTTTTCTGTGTCGTCGAATTGGAGGAAAGGTTTGATTTTAGCTATGGTTCGAAGTTGGAAGAAGCTGGCTTTTACCACAGCGTTGACTTGCTTATCAAATTTTAATGCAGAGTCAAATATCATGCCGAGGTTTTTGACATGTGGTTTGACTAGGCAGGATAGTGAGAGGAGTTGAACAAGAAGTTGAGGGTGAGGACAAATTACGTCAGATGGAGAAGAGTGTTTGTCGATGGAAATTGAGTCTCTGTCCTGGGAAGAACCGGAGGTTTCTGAGACCTTCCTGGTGGGGGATGGAGGTGTAAAAGTATTGGACTTCCATGGTGGAGATGAGGCAACGTGGGCATAGAAGGTTTATCAAGAGTTGATGAGCGTGTATGTCTCAGATGTAGGTCAGAAGGGACTGGACAAGGGGGATAGAATGGAATCAAGGCATTTGTAGATGAGTTCTGTGAGGCAGGATCTGACAGAAACGATGGGTCTGACAGGGCAGTCCTGTTTATGGATATTGGGATGGATTGGGCAGAGCAGGGCTGGGGAATGACAAGGTTGGAGGCTATGGAGGGAAGATGAGGTCAGAAAGAGTTTTGTGTTGGACTCTAGGGTAATGATTAAATGAAGGTATGAGGAGGTGTCCAAGACCTGGTGCCTGGCCTCAACACAGTGAAGGCACTACCTTTTCCTGTATTTCCTCTGGCATCTAGTTCCATTAATCCGTCACCATCTGAGTGAAAATGTTGCTCCTTTTATAATATTTAATAGGAACCTCCTCAAATATACCCTGAGTAAAAGACAGTACATTCACCTTATTTATTCCACTCATGATCTTATACTGTTCTATAAGATCACCCCTCAGGGTTAGGGAATAAAGTCCTAGCCTGTCCAACTTCTCCTATACCTGAGGCCCCCATGTCCTGGCAACATCCTCATAAATCTTCTGTGCATTATTTCCAGCTAAAATACAAAACTCCAAATGTGGCTTCACCAATACCTTGTCCAACTATGACACAACATTCCAACTTGCATATTCAATACCCTGACTGAAGGCCAATGTACGAAAAGCATTTTCTACCCTATCTACCTGTGATGCCACTTTCAGGGAACAATGCACTTTCACTCCGAGATCCTTCTGCTCTTTTACACTCGCCAGGGCCCTACCATCCATCCTGCCCTGGTTTAGCTTCTAAGAATGCAACCTCTCACCCTTATTTGTATTAAACTACATTAGCCATTCCTTGGCCTATTTTGCCAGCTGATCAAGAACATGCTGAACTTTGTGCAAGAGGCGTACACCTGGCAGAATTTGTTAGATGTATTCAAAAGGTTTCCTAAAATAGTATGTCCAACTCAAGGAAGGACACAATTGGATCTAGTATTGGGAAACAAGCCTGGCCAGGTGCTGGTTTTTCAGTGGAAGAACGTTTTGGGGGATAGTGGTCACAACTCTATATGTTTTAACAAAGGTTTGCAAAAAAAAAAAAAAGGTATGTCGACAAGACGATGGTGGAGAGAGTCAAAAGGTTCAAATTCCTGTGTGTGCATATTTCTGAAGATCATTCCTGGACCCATGATAGACAGAAAACGTTGGTGTAACTCAGCGAGACAGGTAGATCTCTGGAGAGAAGGAATGGGTGACATTTCGGGTCGGGTCCACACTGATGCAATTGTATTGAAAGCCCATCAACGCCTCTACTTCTTGAGAAGACTCGGGAGGTTCGGTATGTCAGAGAGGATTCTCTTGAACTTCTACAGGTGTACAGTAGAGAGCATCACGGCCTGGTTTGGCAACTTGAATGTCCAGGAACATAGAAGACTGCAAAAAGATGTGAACACTGCCCAGTCTATCACAGGTTCTGACCACCCCAACATCACAAAGCTTTACAGGTGTCGCTGCCTCAAAAAGGCAGCAGGCATCATCAGAGACCAACACTACCCTGGCCACACACTCATTTCATCCCTGTCATTGGGAAGAGTGAAAGGAGCCTGAAAACCGGGATGAGGTCCTACAAGGTGAATTTAGAGAGCTAGGAAATAAACTAAAAAGTAGGACCTCAAAGGTAATAATCTCTGGATTACTACCAATGCCACGTGCTAGTCAGAGTAGGAATAGGAGGATATTTCATATGAATACGTGGCTTGAAAAATGGTGCAAGGGGGAGGGATTCAAATTTTTAGGACATTGGAACCAGTACAAACAGGACGGTCTGCACCTGAGCTGGAATGGAACCAATGTCCTAGGGGGAGTGTTTGCTAGTGCTGTCGGGGAGGATTTAAACTAATGTGGCAGGGGGATGGGAGCTGGAGCAGAGAGACAGAGGGGTGTAAAATGAGGGTAGAAGCAACAGGTAGCAAGGTGAAAAGTAAAAGTGGCAGGCAGACAAATCCAGGGCAAAAATCAAAAAGGGCCACTTTTCAACATAATCGTACAAGGGGTAAGAGAGTTGTAAAAACAAGCCTGAAGGCTTTGTGTCTCAATGCAAGGAGTATACGTAATAAGGTGGATGAATTAAATGTGGAGATAGTTATTAATGATTATGATATAGTTGGGATTACGGAGACATGGCTCCAGGGTGACCAAGGCTGGGAGCTCAACATCCAGGGATATTCTATATTCAGGCGGGATAGACAGGAAGGAAAAGGAGGTGGGGTAGCGTTACTGGTTAGAGAGGAGATTAAAGCAGTGGAAAGGAAGGACATTAGCTTGGAGGAAGTAGAATCGATATGGGTAGAGCTACGAAACACTAAGGGGCAGAAAACGCTAGTGGGAGTTGTGTACAGGCCACCTAACAGCAGTAGGGAGGTTGGGGATGGCATCAAGCAGGAAATTAGAAATGCATGCACTAAAGGCGCAGCAGTTATAATGGGTGACTTCAATCTACATATAGATTGGGTGAACCAAACTGGCAGGGGTGCTGAGGAAGAGGATTTCTTGGAATGTTTGAGAGATGGTTTTCTAAACCAACATGTCGAGGAACCAACGAGAGAACAGGCCATTCTAGACTGGGTATTGAGTAATGAGGAAGGGTTAGTTAGCAGTCTTGTTGTGCGAGGCCCCTTGGGCAAGAGTGATGATAATATGGTAGAGTTCTTCATTAGGATGGAGAGTGACAAAGTCGATACAGAAACAAGTGTTCTGAACTTAAAGAAAGGTAACTTTGAGGGTATGAGGCGTGAATTGTCCAAGATAGACTGGCGATTGATGCTGAAAGGGTTGACGGTGGACATGCAATGGAAGGCATTTAAAGGTTGCATGGATGAACTACAACAAGTGTTCATCCCAGTTTGGCAAAAGAACAAACCAGGAAAGGTAGTGCATCCGTGGCTAACAAGGGAAATCAAGGATAGTATTAAAACAAAAGATGAAGCATATAGATTAGCCAGAAAAAGTAGCATACCAGAGGACTGGGAGAAATTCAGAGTCCAGCAGAGGAGGACAAAGGGCTTAATTAGGAAAGGGAAAATAGATTATGAGGGAAAACTGGCAAGGAACATAAAAACAGACTGCAAAAGCTTTTATAAATATGTCAAGAGAAAAAGATTAGTTAAGGCAAATGTAGGTCCCTTGCAGTCGGAAACAGGTGAATTGATCATAGGGAACAAGGAGATGGCAGACCAATTGAACAAATACTTTGGTTCTGTCTTCACTAAGGAAGACAAAAACCGTCTGCCGGAAATAGCGGGGGACCGGGGGTCTAAAGAGATGGAGGAACTGAGGGAAATCCAGGTTAGTCGGGAAGTGGTGTTAGGTAAATTAAATGGATTAAAGGCAGATAAATCCAAAGGGCCAGATAGGCTGCATCCCAGAGTGCTTAAGGAAGTAGCCTCAGAAATAGTGGATGCATTAGTGATAATATTTCAAAACTCTTTAGATTCTGGAGTAGTTCCTGAGGACTGGAGGGTAGCTAATGTAATCCCACTTTTTAAAAAGGGAGGGAGAGAGAAAACTGGGAATTATAGACCAGTTAGCCTAACATCGGTAGTGGGGAAAATGCTAGAGTCAGTTATTAAAGATGTGATAGCATTACATTTGGAAAGTGGAGAAATCATCGGACAAAGTCAGCATGGATTTACCAAAGGCAAATCATGTCTGACGAATCTTATAGAAATTTTCGAGGATGTAACTAGTAGAGTGGATAAGGGAGAACCAGTCGATGTGTTATATCTGGACTTTCAGAAGGCCTTCGACAAGGTCCCACATAGGAGATTGGTGTACAAACTTAAAGCACACGGTATTGAGGGTTCAGTGTTGAGGTGGATAGAAAATTGGTTGTCGGACAGGAAGCAAAAAATAGGAATAAACGGGTCCTTTTCGGAATGGCAGGCAGTGACTAGTGGGGTACCGCAAGGCTCAGTGCTGGAACCCCAGTTATTTACAGTGTATATTAATGATTTGGACGAGGGAATTGAATGCAACATCTCCAAGTTTGCGGATGACATGAAGCTGGGTGGCAGTGTTAGCTGCGAGGAGGATGCTAGGAGGCTGCAGAGTGACTTGGATAGATTAGGCGAGTGGGCAAATGCATGGCAGATGAAATATAATGTGGATAAATGTGAGGTTATCCACTTTGGCGGCAAGAACAGGAAAGCAGAGTATTACCTGAATGGTGACCGATTGGGAGAAGGGGAGATGCAACGTGACCTGGGTGTCATGGTGCACCAGTCATTGAAAGCAAGCATGCAGGTGCAGCAGGCAGTGAAGAAAGCGAATGGTATGTTGGCATTCATAGCAAGAGGATTTGAGTTTAGGAGCAGGGAGGTTCTGCTGCAGTTGTACAGGGCCTTGGTGAGACCGCACCTGGAGTATTGTGTGCAGTTTTGGTCTCCTAACCTGAGGAAAGACGTTCTTGCCTTAGAGGGAGTACAGAGAAGGTTCACCAGATTGATCCCTGGGATGGCGGGACTTACATATGAGGAAAGACTAGATAGACTGGGCTTGTACTCGCTGTAATTTAGAAGACTGAGGGGGGATCTTATAGAAACATATAAAATTCTTAAGGGGTTGGAGAGGCTAGATGCGGGAAAATTGTTCCCGATGTTGGGGGAGTCCAGAACCAGGGGTCACAGCTTAAGGATAAGGGGGAAGTCTTTTAGGACCGAGATGAGAAAACATTTCTTCACACAGAGAGTGGTGAGTCTGTGGAATTCTCTGCCACAGAAGGTAGTTGAGGCCAGTTCATTGGCTATATTTAAGAGGGAGTTAGATGTGGCCCTTTTTGCTAAAGGGATCAGGGGGTATGGAGAGAAGGCAGGTACAGGCTACTGAGCTGAATGATCAGCCATGATCATATTGAATGGCGGTGCAGGCTCGAAGGGCCGAATGGCCTACTCCTGCACCTATTTTCTATGTTTCTATGTTTCTTTTTTTTTGAGATAAATTTTTTATTGGAGATAGGTACATCTTTACGGTCATACATTTTTAAATTGATAATATTGTCAATTATTATTATATTGTCTCCAATACCTTTTGCCCCCTTTTTTTAAAAAAACTAGATAGAACTAAAGAAATAGATGAAGTAAAGAAAGAAAAGAGAGAGAAGCAAAATAAAAACAAAAACAAAAACAAATTATAAAGATAAGGAAAAAGTTAGTTAAAGAAGAATGGAAAAATTTATTAAAATAACAAAAACTTCATTCGAGATATATACGTACATTTCAAAGTATAGCATTTCATCCATTCTTTAGTCCGAGTGCTAGTCAGGTTCCTGTGCTGAACCATTCTGACCCTTTAAGTAATCAATAAAAGGAGACCATATTCCAATGAATAATTCCTGTTTGTCCAACAGGGAAAATCTGATTCTTTCCACGTTTAAGGTCTCCGTCATTTCTATAATCCACATTTTGATTGTGGGGACCGTAGGGCCTTTCCAAAATTTTAGAATTAATTTTTTTCCCGTTATTAAACTATAATCCATAAAGTTTCTTTGTATTGTTCTAAATGTTTGATTTAATTCTAATATTCCGAGTATAATTAATTTTGGATCTGGGTCCAATTGTGTGCTGGTTACTTTAGATATTATGCTAAAAATATTTACCCAGAATTTTTTAATTTTTATACAGTTTGCGAACATATGAAATAATGTAGCTTCTAAATGTTGACATTTATCACATTTAGGTGAGATATGTTGGAAAATTTTATGTAGTTTTGTTTTTGAATAGTGTAACCTATGTATTACTTTAAATTGTATTAGAGAATGTCTGGCGTTTAGTGAACACTGATGTATATGTTGCAAACTTTCTTCCCAAGTATCTTTCGTAATTACTTGGTTTAATTCTTTTTCCCATTTTTGTCTGTATAAGTCCGTGGAGGGAATGTCACTGTCTAATAAGATATTATATATATAAGATATTAATTTTTCTGTATTAGGATGTTTGTTCCAACATTCATCAAGAATTTCTGAATTTCTAATTCGAAAATTTTGGGAGTTCGATTTTACATAATCTCTAAGTTGAAGATATCTGAAATAATCATTTCCACGAAGACCATAAGTCTGTTGCAACTCCTGAAATGTCAGAAAGGTGCCTTCCTTATAAAGTTGTCCCATATTTTTAATTCCATAATCCTTCCATTGTGTAAAACCCCCGTCTACCCATGAAGGCTTAAACAAAGGATTATTCACAATTGGAAGAAAAAGTGATAAATTATCTAATTTTAATGTCTTTTTTAATTGTTTCCAAATTCGTGTAGCACTAAATATTATAGGGTTTTCCCTATAAATTTTTTTGTTTAATTTAGACGTAGCAAATAATATCGAACCAATATCAAAAGGTAAACAATCTTCCTTTTCCATTTTTAACCAGTCTGGTTGATGATCTATTTCTTCCAACCAGAAATTCATATTTTTAATATTAACTGCCCAGAAATAAAACAAAAAATTGGGTAAAGCCAGGCCTCCATTTATTTTTGATTTACACAAGTGTCTTTTGTTTATCCTATGATTCTTATAATCCCAGATAAAATCATTAACAATAGAGTCCAATTTTTTAAAAAAGTTTTTTGTCAGATATATCGGAATTGTCTGAAAAAGGTATAATATTTGCGGTAAAAAAATCATTTTTATGGCATTAATTTTGCCAACCATTGAGATAGGGAGTGTTTTCCAATATTGAATATTCTTATGTAGTTTGTTCAGTAATGGGGGGAAATTTGCTTTAAATAATGATGTATATATCTTAGTTACATAGATACCTAGATATTTAAATTTTTCATTTACTATTTTAAATGGAAATTGTTGTATTATCTGTTTATTATGTTCCCTTATTGGCATAATTTCGCTTTTATTCCAATTTATTCTGTATCCTGAAAATGAACCAAATTGGGTTATTAGCTTTAATAGGTTTGGAATACTAATTTCTGGTTTTGTGATGTAAATTAATACGTCATCTGCGTATAGAGAAATTTTATTCACTGTGTCCTTTGTGTTATATCCATGTATTTCCGGATGCCCCCTAACTCTTTCTGCCAGTGGCTCAATAGCAAGCGCAAATAATAATGGGGATAACGGGCATCCTTGTCTACAACCTCTAGATAGGCTAAATTTCGATGACAACCTTTGGTTTGTAAATATTCTGGCCGTGGGATTTGTATATAACAGTTTTATCCATGTACAGAATTTCTCCCCTAGCTGCATATTTTCCATCACCGAAAATAAATAAGACCATTCAACCTGATCAAATGCTTTTTCAGCATCAAGTGAGATTATTGCTAGATCTTCATTAATAATTCTCTTGGAATATATAATATTAAATAATCTTCTTAGATTATAGTATGAGTATCGTTTCTGAATGAAGCCTGTTTGGTCAGGGTGTATTAATTTATTCATCACTGTACTTAATCTATACGCTAGTATTTTAGTTAAAATTTTTTGATCTGTATTTAAAAGTGCAATTGCTCTGTATGATCCCGGATCTTCCGGATCTTTATCAGCTTTAGGAATGAGTGTTATTATAGATTCATTTAGAGTGTCTGGAAGTTTCTGTTGAGTATATATATACTCATACAGTCTATGTAAACGTGGGCTAAGCAAATCATAAAATTTTTTATAAAATTCGGAGCCTAAACCATCTGGTCCTACTGCTTTACCATTTTTTAAAGAACCAATAGACT
Organism: Rhinoraja longicauda; assembly: GCF_053455715.1. Classification (NCBI taxonomy): domain Eukaryota; kingdom Metazoa; phylum Chordata; class Chondrichthyes; order Rajiformes; family Arhynchobatidae; genus Rhinoraja; species Rhinoraja longicauda. The sequence goes on from NC_135979.1 coordinate 23,753,204, forward strand.
CCTCAATATCCTTTGTCGTAATCTCCCTTTCTAATACTTCTCTATCGTTTGAATCTAAACCTTTTAAATTACATTTTTTTAAAAAGTCTGCTATTCCTTCTGATTGTGCTACGGTTTTAGTTGAATAAAGGCTCTGATAATATTGGAGAAATCTATCATTTATGTCCTTGGGCATTTTTAATAATTCTCCTGTCTCTGTTCTAATTTTATGAATTATTTTTTCCCCTTCCATTTTTCGTAACTGACGTGCTAATAGTTTTTGTAGTTTGTCTCCAAATTCAAAATGTAATTGTTTTGTTTTTTGATAGAGTTTTATTACTTGTTCTGAATACATTTTATTTAATTTATATTTCAATACCGCAATTTTATTATATTTTAGAGTAGATGGCATTCTCGCATTTTCTATATCTAGTTGTTTGATTTCACTTTCCAATGTTTGTTGCTTAATCCTGTTCTCTTTATTGTAAAAAGCTTGAGCAGAAATTAATGTACCTCGAACATACGCTTTAAACGTTTCCCACATAAGAGAAATAGGTGTGTCAGGGTTGTCATTTGCCTCAAAAAATATTTGAATCTGTTTAATAATATATTCCTGGCATGACTTTTCGTTCACAATTTGTGGGGTAAATCTCCAATATGCTTGTTTCTCGGACATTCCATTTAATTTAATCATGAATGTTAAAGGTGCATGATCTGAGATTATAATATTATGGTATTTTGAATTATAAGTAAGTGAGATAAGTTTAGCGTCGACCAAAAAATAATCTATTCTTGAATAGGTTTTATGTACAGGTGAATAAAATGAGTATTCTCGTCCAGTTGGGTTTTCCACTCTCCAAACATCTTTAATATTACTAGTGTCCATATATGCATTTAATAAGTCACTGGAATGTGATTTGGTTTTCCTTTGTCTTGTTGATCTGTCTAAATAGGAATCTAAAGTACAATTTAAATCTCCTCCAATTACTAAATTATGTTGTGCCATTTCCGGAATGCAGTTAAATATTTTCTTAAAGAACAGTGGACTATCAAAGTTTGGTCCATATACATTAACAAAAATCATTTTTTGTGCATTTAATTCTCCTATTACAATAATGTATCTGCCCTCCTTATCGGCTATAGTTGATGTATGTTTGAATAAAGTACCTTTCCGAAATAATATTGCTACGCCTCTTGATTTATGTGTAAAAGAAGAATGATATGTTTTATCTATCCATTTAGCTTTCAGCCTATGCTCAGCATCTTTTTTTAAATGTGTTTCTTGGATGAAAATCACGTCAGCTTTAATTGCTTTTAAATGTGCTAATACTTTACCTCTCTTAATTGGTTCATTAATACCTTTAACGTTCCAACTGCAAAACGTTATTCCTTCGTTCCCCGTATTCATTTTTAAATCTTGCATTTTTTGTCTATGGGGGTCTATAATAGAGCCAATGGTTCAGTTCAACAGACCCGACCCCGCACCCGAACACTGAATAGATGAATTTTAAGACTCTTAAATGCCTCTCACATATATATCTCCTTTGCTCCAATTTATAACTCCGTTCAAACTGAAAATAATAATGATAGTTTGTAATAGAAAAAAAAAGAGAATAGATTAAGAAATTAGTATTGTGCACAAAGAAGGAAAAAACTACATCTAATGTTAGTGCAGTTAGTGCTAGCCATACTAGCATGGCTACCCATCTACCGACTTCCGTAGTTGATGTTTCGAACTTATCCAGCCCCTTTGTTTCTTGGAACTTGTGTTCCATAGCAATATTTTACCGGGGGTATATCAAGTTCCAATAGTCGGAAGAGTTATGATACAAATAATAAAACCCAGAGTTAAAGGAACAATAAAAGTAAAAATGATAATGAAAATTACTAGCAGGAAAGGAAAGAGAGCAGATTTCCAAACATAACATATAAGATCCAGCTCTGTATTTACCTCTAATCATTCCATTATAAGTAACTTTATAAGTAAGTATTAGTCATTAGTAATAATTATTGATTCTAATTGTTAAAAATACCGCGGTATCATTTTAGTATTCATTAGTTAATTATATTAGTAGCGCAGTTATTAGTATCCATGGCAGAATTTCCGATCCACTTCTTTCTCAGCTTCTTTAGTCATCAATTCAATTCCATGCAGTCCTGCAAAGTCATTTATTCATGATGAGGGATCAGGCATCTTCTCATGACCTAAACTTCTTGGCAAAGTCCAATGCTTTCACAGGGTCGGAGAAAAAGTATTCCTTCTTGTCATAAGTAACTCTTAAGGTAGCAGGATAACTCACACCATATTTCAAATCCTCCACTTCCCTCAGAATACTTTTGGTCTCGTTGAATGCTTTTCGTTTCCTTGCAACCTCTGCTGGATAATCTCGGTAAATGCTGATACTGTGACCCTTAAAATCAAGCTTTCTGTTTCTTGATGCTTTTTGCATTATCTCCTCCACAACATAGTCGTTTTGTAATTTTATTATCATTTGTCTTGGGGGTGCGCCTACTCTTGTCTGGCGTCTCATCACTCTATGTGCTCGGGCTAGTTGAGGCTTTTGGTCCAGAGATAAAACTTTTTGCAGTAAATTTGCAGTGAATTCTCGGATATCTTGATCTTTCTCTTCCCCTTCTGGGATACCTGCAATTCTTAAATTCTGTCTTCTCTGGCGACCTTCCAATTCAATACATTTCTCATTTATTTTGACCATCATATCAGTTAGACGTTGATTTTCTGTAACGAGTTTTGCTGTAGTGTGAGCGCTTGTTTCGGCTAGGTCTTCAAGGTCTTTTATAACACCCGTCTGGTAATTCAATGCCTTTTCCACAGGATTCAGCCTTTCATCAAATTCAACTTTCCCATTTTTAATTTTCTCATTCATCTCCTTTGATAGTCCAAATATTATTTCAGAGATTTCTTTCGACAAATCATTCTTCAAATCCACTGCTATATTCTTAGTCTCAAGCTTTAAGTCCTTCATTTCCTCCTTAATTTTTTTTATTTCCCCAGCAACATTCATCTGCTTTATTTCTTCCCTCAAACCAGCAATTTCACTTGCAATAAAGCTTTTGAGTTCCTCACCTTCTGCTTTTTTGGTCACTTTTTTCCCCTTCACATCTTCTTGGGATAACGTCCTACCTGAGGCCGAGGCTTCAGTCAGGCCTTCTCGCGGATTCTGCCTGGTAGCCCGACTTTTCGTTTTATCCGTTTTATCCGCGGGTGGGCTGTGCTGTGTATACATTATAAGTCGCGCGCCTGATAGCGTCACTTATAACAATCGGTGCAATCACTGCAGCGACAGCAGGCAGCAGGTAGGTCGATTTATCCCCGGTTTTTCTCCGTTTTTTACGAGGAGCTGGCTGGCGTTACCCTCTAGCCCTCCATAGCGCCACCGGAAGTCCCGGAAGTTTCTATGTTTCTATGTCCAAGTTCAGGAACAGTTTCTTCTCTACAGCCATCAGGCTATTAAACACTACAACCTGCATTAAGCTCTGAACTACAAAGACTATCATTGTTAGTATTGTTGTTCTTTGTTTTTGTATGTGTAGATATGTGTAGTGTGTGAGTATATATATATATGTATATACATGTGTGTGGATGTGTGAATAAGTGTATATATACACACACTGAATGTGTTTTTCTCATTATTATATTGGTTACAGTGCACTATTTTGACATATTCTTAGTACTGCTGTAAGTAAAAATGTCATTTTTCTATCTGGGACATAGAGCATGACAAGAAAACATTCTTGATAATCTCTTGATGTTGAGTACTGAATGGCAGCAGAGTTTGCTCCACCTCGTTAGTTCCTTCCTGCGATTGGCTGTGACTGGGTTCAGCAGGATATAAATTGCAGCAGCTTGTGCCCAGGGTATTGGACCCACCTGAGGTGAGACCGGCTTGTTGGAGACGGACACAGTGAGTACCAGAGGGGCTGTTTGTGCGTTGCTGACACACGGGACTGGCTGCTGGTTCTCAGTTTCAATGGATTGACACCAAGTGAATTGAGGATTCTTTGTTTCAACAGGTTGGAGACAGGATGAAGCCCTTCATGACATTTGTGCTTGTGCTGTGCATTTACCTGTCAGGAACGGAGAGTGCAGGTTAGTACTTGTTCTGAGATGAGGAATTCCTGAGGGCAAACATCAGACACACTGCATCTTATGACAGAGATACTGAATCACTCGACTGTCTTCAAAGCTTTCCCTGGTCTGAAAATTGTACCTTCAGTAAATGGTGCTTGTTCTGGTGAAGGTAGTGGAGGGATAGACCAGAGTACAGCACAGGAATGGGCCCTTCAACCCACCGTGTTAGTGCTGACCATGATGTCGGTCTGAACTAACCCCATCTCCCTGGACTAACCCCATCCCTCCCTTCCTGTATGCTCATGTGTCTGTAAATGCCTTTTTAACACTGCTATTGTATCAGCTTCCACTACCAACCTGGCAGTGTGCTCCAGGCACCTGTAAGCAAACACATGCTTTTCACACTTCGTTTAAAATTTCTCCCTCCCACTTTAAACCTGTATCTACCCTAACTATGCTCCCCATCATTTTGTGTTTCTCTCAGTTTGTCACTTGTCCTTCAATGCTCCAGTGAAAACAATCCTATTTAGTCCAATCTCTCCTTGTACCTAACACACAACATTGTGGCTAAAAGACATTGAGGTTTTTACTAATAGTGCTTGCGATGTGCAGTTATCTGCACTGTAGGATACTGCATGGATAATGGCCATTTAGCCCATGATGTCCATACCTGATCTCTCTGACCTTTCCCAGGATTTGCCTTTCATTTCCTGACCTACTTTCCGCTTGGGAGAGTAGCAACAACCTCCATTTCAATGCAGGGATCTACAACCTATGTTAACCCTTGGGATGCAGTAATCTCTGCTTCCAATGTGCTCCACGACGTGCTCTACCAGTTCCGGCTAATTTACCAGTACAATTTCAGCACTGCTGCCTTCCTGGTAAACTAGAAACAGGCTGAAGAGCAGTTTCTGCAGAATGTATTTCTGAAACCTCTACCCTGTATCTCAGCTTTAAAGAAAACATCGTTTTGCAGAAAACTGCTCTCTTGTTATCCTGTGCTCTATCTCAGATGGCAAAGTTACAATTTCAAACAGAGATTTAACATTCAAACTTCACATTTTACAGAATTGGATGGTAAATCAGCAATATTCCGAACCAAAACAGCCACGAGCTTCGTCAGGTTGAATGCAGCTGATTTCTCCGATTTGACTGCCTTTACTGTCTGCCTCAGGGCAGCCTCTGAAGAGACTCGCGGTTACAGTTTGTTCTCCTATGCAGTAAGCAAATCCAACAATGAGCTGATGATTTGGCAAAAGTCGAATGTACAAATTGACCTGTATTTAGGAAATGTTGTCGCGAGCTTTTCCCTCCCAAAGATGGATGCCTCATTGAGACACATATGTGTGAGCTGGGTGTCTCAAACAGGTGATATAACAGTCTGGGTCAATGGGAGACGTAGTCTACGGAAGGTTGGTGGAAAGGGTAGAATTGTGAAACGAAATGGCCAGTTTATAATTGGTCAGGAGCAAGACTCAGTTGGTGGAGGTTTTGACATCAAACAATCCTTTGTTGGAGAGATGACTGATGTTAATATGTGGGATTTTGTTCTAACATCCAATGAGATTGAGTTGATCAGTCAGGGGTGTTACAGTGCGGGAGGGAACATCATTAACTGGGGATCAACATCATTTACATCAAGGGGGAACGTAATAATTGAAGGCAATAATGATTGTACATTTTAAATGTTTTGGCTCCAAAAAGCATTTAAATGTGCAGAGGGGAACACAATATCCTCAAACTGCTCTAGCTACTGTAAGAATGACCTTGTATTGCGATCTTTTCTCTCTAAACCAGATCAGTAGTAGGTGTTGATTCCAGAATAAAGGGGTGTTTATATCAGGGTAAGGGACCACTCACTGACTCCTTCCTGTTTCTCATCTCCCTCACTGACAGGGTAATGGCTTCAAACTCAATACACATGAGTCTCGGCCATTCTCCGTCACACATTGAGAGAGGGACAGGATGTGGGGAACCATGGTGGATGTCTACAGGGATCAGCAGGGTGTAAACCCCAGGGCACTGCCCCACACACTGACCCCTGACTGAAGCCCAGGGACTGCTCAGAACGGACAAGTCCGCCCTCTTTAACCTGACACCCTCCTCGTCCATTCTGCCGAAGCCCTTCCTCCAATCCCACCAGGAGCAGTTGGGCATCCCAGTTAAAAGGTGCAGCAGTATAGAGCAGTGTCCAGGGCATTTGGTGCCATCTCTGACACACATCTCCCTGACACACATCCGTGCCATCTCCCTGTGTAGACAAGAAAGTGCCAGGGACACGGGGGTGGTGGTGATGGGCAGACACGGACTGTGGGGAAGTCCCTGTAGTGGAGGCTGATCCTGCTCTTGATTTAGATTGTGCTGATTGGAATTATTACTGTCTCTCTCTGTATTACCCTCTTGATTTCACATTGTTTGTTACACCAATGTTTGGAAAGCTCACAATGTGTTCTGTGCTTCCAGTGATTGTGATTGAACTGTAACATTGCAGTTTCATCAGCTAAATAAATGAGCATCAAAACAACCAAGATCTTGTCTATGAATGACTCTGTGTGTGTGTCCAATTAACACCGTACACTTCACTATGGTTTCATGCAATAAAATGACTGTGTGTGCGTCTTTGCCACCTCCAACAGGTACAATATTTTATTGTCGCGTGCTATCCAGTAAGTGAAAAGACTATACATGTTTATACATGTTCACAACAAAGCTGCCTACACTGTACAGTGCAAGGTGGAGACCAGAAAAGTCTGATTTTAATATAGTCTCTACAATGAAGTAGATGGTAGTCAGGACCACGCTCCAGTTGGTGATAGGATGGTTCAGTTGCCTGACAGCAGCTGGGTAGAAAATATCCCTGAATCTGAAGATGGCCTCAGATATAGGGGAAAGTTGCACGACTCGGATTTATTTCCTGGTTCTCAGGAGGCTGAGGGGTGATTGAAAAGAGGTGTATGAAATCTTGAGGGGAATACATAGGGTGAATGCACAGAATCTTTTACCCAGGGTAAGGGAATCAAGAACCATTGGACATAGATCAAATGTGAGAGAGGGAATATTTAATAGGAACCAGAGGAGCAACTTTTTCACTCGGAGGGTGTTGGATGTACAGAACAAGGTGCCAGCAGTGCTGGAAGAGGGAGTGTCTCTATCATGCTGAGGCCAGGCACCAGCTCTCAGACACCTCTTCATACCTACCCTTTGACCAGAACCCCACAGTTGAAGACTAGGCCATCATCTTCTAGACTGTTTCTGATCTCATTACCCCGGCCATCTCCTTCGCACAGCCTCTTATCAATCTTATTGATCACCAGCCCTGCATTTCTATCTCCTTTCCAATGTCCATAAACAGGACTGCTCTAGCAGACCCATTAACCCTGCCTGCTCCATAGAACTTTCTCCCAAATGCCTTGATTCCATCCAATTCCCCCGTGTCTAGTCCCTCTGACCTACATCTGAGACAGCCCACACGCCTTTCAACTCTTGACAAACTTTCCATTTCCAAGCCCCCTTTGCCTCATCTCTACCACTGACGCCCATTCCCGTTACATCTCCATCCCTCACCTGGAAAGTCTTCCTTGAACAGAGACACAATCAATTTCAATCTACAAACACCCTTGTCTACCTGATGGAATTTATTCTCACACTCAACTTCTTGTTCAACTCCTATCACTGTCTCCATGTTGAAGGTGTAGCCATGGACACCTGCCTTGGCCCCAGCTATACCTGCCTTTTTGTGGGTTAGGTCGAATAGTCCTTGTTCAAACACGGCCTGGCACCATCCCCCACTCTTACTCCACTACATCAACGACTACATTGGGGTTGACTCTTGCACCCATGCAAAACTTGTTGATTTCATTCACTTTAACATTAACTCCGCCCTTCCCTCAAAATCACTGGAACTATCTCTGCTACCACTCTGCATTCTCGATCTCTTTGTCTCCATCATGGGGAATAGACTCCACCTGATGAACTGAATGCTTTTTATGCCCGCTTTGTGCAGAGGCCAACAGGACGGTGACACCTGGGCCTTCAGACTCCAGTGTGCTCATCCCTAGGGTGACTGATGCAGAGGTTAGATCAGCCTTCCTGATGGTAAACCACCAAAAGCAACTGGCCCAGAGAGAGTTACTGGCCTTGTGCTTAGTAGTTGCGTGGAGATCTCTAAACCCTACTTTGTTCTGAGGTGCCCACCTGCTTCAAGAAGACCGCCATCATCCCGGTGCTGAAGAAATGCAAGAAGTCATGCCTAAACGACTACCTTCCAGGGGCCTTGAAATCCACTCTAGACCACTTAATTTGTAACTGCCGGCATGACATCAACTGTCTCAACCTTTCCACTCCCTCTACCTACTTCAACCTCTCCCTTTCATATCATATCATATCATATATATACAGCCGGAAACAGGCCTTTTCGGCCCACCAAGTCCATGCCGCCCAGCAATCCCCGTACATTAACACTATCCTACACCCACTAGGGACAATTTTTACATTTACCCAGCCAATTAACCTACATACCTGTACGTCTTTGGAGTGTGGGAGGAAACCGAAGATCTCGGAGAAAACCCACGCAGGTCACGGGGACAACGTACAAACTCCTTACAGTGCAGCACCCGTAGTCAGGATCGAACCTGAGTCTCCGGCGCTACATTCGCTGTAAAGCAGCAACTCTACCGCTGCGCTACCGTGCCGCCCTGCTCACTCTGCAACAACCCCGACATTATCATCAAACCCGCCGACAAGGGAGGTGCCCTGGTGGACAGATTCATGGATAGGAAAGATGTAGTGGGATCTAGGCCAACAGTGGGCACATGTTACCAGATTAGCTGGGTCACATTGTTTGGCATGGATGAGTTGGACTGGAAGGCCTATTTTATTGCTGTATGAATCTGACTCGAAGTAAGTCCCAGTCATTATTGGGGATGTGACTGTCAGGACCACTAGGGACCGCCACATGACCCCGTCCCCCAGAACTAGAGGCATGGAACCGAATGGGAAGACGAACGATGCAGCCAAACCTCATGCATACGTCCCCACGCAAAGGGCACAAGCCTGGTAGGGACAAATTCGGGAGCAATCGGGATGGCAGACGCCCCCAATGACGAGGCTGAGCCACCCGCACTGGCACTCTAAGGTCCAAATGGGCCGGCTTCAGTCTCCCATCGACCACCCATGTCCAAAACAAAAGTAGCAGGCCCAAGCTGCGGCACCCGAAAGAGACCGTCATATGGGGGCGGCAAAGGCAACGTGTGTGTGTTGTGGAACAGAAAAACATACGAACAGTCCATGAGAGCCGACGGCACATGGGCAGGAGGCACTCCATGGCGAGACGACGGGACAGAAAAGAGGGCACCGACCTCCTCCCTCAAACGGACCAACATAGATGACGGCTGATCCCGGGATGCACCAGCGGCTGGAATAAATTCCCAGGGAACAGTGAGCTTGGCTGAGGATGAAGCCAAATCCTCCTTCAGGGCGGTCCGAATACCCGGCAAAACCCACGGCAACTCGCAATACGCAGGAACTCAAACAACCCGAAGGGAGTGCTTAAAACCATTTTGGGCACATCCTCCAGCCGCACGGGGATCTGGTGGTAACCCCGGACTAAGTCGATCTTCGACCTAAGAACTAACCTCCTGCCAGATGGGCGGAGAGATCCTGTGTGCGGGGAATGGGCTGGCGATGGTGGGGTCATTCAGGCGGTACCATGTACTTCGGTACCATGTGCAGCAGGGAAGCCCATGGGTTATCCAAGCGCCGGACAATTCCCATAGCCTCCATGTTGCGAAGCTCCACTTTGGCGATCTGGAGCTTGTCGGGAGGCAGACTGCGGGCGCGGGCGTGGAGCGGTGGTCCCGAAGTAAGAATGTGGTGCACCACATCATTTTGTCGGGCTGGCCATGTGGAATTGCGGAGTCAAAATTTAAGGAAAGTCCCCCAAAATGTCCACTGCAGACACCGGTTTGCGGATCGGCGTGGCGGACACAGCAGGGCCGAGGAGGTCACTTCTAATGTGGAAGCGTGGACCAGGCGTTGCCCCCTCACGTCAACTGAAAGTGATTGCGGCCGCAGGAAGTCGCGCCCAGCAACGGCTGGGACAAGTCTGCAACAGTGAAAGGCCCCGTGAAGTTGCAAGAGCCAAAGATAAGCGGAATGGTGCTGACGTCGTACGTTTGCATGGTGCTGCCATTCGCGGCAGTTAACGAGAGACCCGATTCCCAGAACGAGTATCCACCCCTGAGGGGGGCAAAACACTGACTTCAGCCCCTGTGTCCACCAGGAATCATCATCCCAAGCACTGGTCCCATGCATATAAGCGGTGTATCTGGACGACCGCCGAGGTGATTACTGCAGCCGGCCCCCGCATTTCCCGGAAACGAACAGGGCGAGCGGCATTGGCGGGCCGCGGAACCCCAGTGTTGGTGGTAGAAGCACTGCTTCTTCCTCTTGTTCATACCAGCTTCTCCTGGTGCAATAGACTCAGCTGAACCCCCCGGTGGGCGCGGCCACAGGTGGCTGTGCCCTCGAAGGCGCTGTCGACACACGATCGAGCAAACCTCTGCCCTTCCCCCCTGGCCAGCCACAGCTCGTCTGTGCGTTCCGCCAGATGAAGGGGGTCAACAAAACTCACCCCTGAGAGGAGCAGGCGGATGTCATTGGGCAAATGCTCGAGGAAGGTGTACTCAAAAAGCAGGCGGGGCTGGTGGCCATCCATGAGCGTGAGCATTTTGCTCTTGAGGGCCAATGGCTTAAGATCGCTGAGCCCACCCATGTGGAGGATCCGCGCCGCTCGCTCCAGGCAGCTGAGCCCGAAAGTGCAAAGGAGCAGTGCCTTGAGGCCTTCATATTTGTCGTCCGCTGGCGGCTAGCACAGGTAAGGCACCAAGTGAGTAAGGTAAGGCACCGCGCAGGTAAGGCAGCAAAGAAGTAACGGGTGTCGTCGGCTGCAATCCTGCGTATATTGAATTGAGCATCCGCCTGCTGGAACCACACCTGGGGCTGGAGGTGCAGAAGACCAGCAGCTTAAGTGCAACCGTGTTTTGGGGCCGAGGGGTGGCGGCGTCCATTATTGCGATCCAAAATACCTATTTTGGACCGTCGGGGGGTCACAAATAAAGTGGGACACGAGTGTCATGCAAAGCCAATGAAGTGGGACTCGTGTAAAGGGGAGTTTTCTTTATTGCTCAAGCCCACACAGCTCCCCAAACCCCCAACCAGTTCAAATCCTTCCGGAACTCCACTGCCAACTGCCACTCCTCCGCATTTCAAGTTCCGTGATCCCACCCCCCCGAGTCGAGGGTTTTGCACCATCCGTGGCTCACCACCATGGACCGCCACAGCCCACCACGACAAACCCGTTACTTTTGCATCTTTCAGTAATCTGCAAATTCTGTTCCTCTATCTCCCGCTGCCTATTGAGAGCCTATAGTACAATGCCATTAGACTGATTGCACCTTTCCTAGTTTTAACCTCTACCCATATTCCCTCTATGAAGGAACCCTCCAGATATAGATCAGTTACTGATATGGGCAAAGAAATGGCAGATGGAGTTTAATACAGTCAAGTGTGAGGTGTTGCATCTGACAGGTCAAATATTATGGGAAGGTGCTCAAAGTGTTGAAGTAACTCAGCAGGCCAGGCAGCACCTCAGGAGAACAAAGATAGATGCCATTTCAATCTGGACCCAGGCTGAGAAAGGGTCCCGAACCAAAACGTCACCTGTCTACGTTCTTCAGGGATATCCGGCCCGTTGAGTTACTCCAATACATTTGTGTCTTTTTAGTTAAGCAGTGTCTGTAGCTCCTTGTGGTAAAGTAAGGGGAAAGTACATAACACTTTGAATTTGTATTCACCTCCCCTCTCACACTGGTTCCCATTTCACCCGACCTTACTCTCTTATCTCTTCTTGAACTTTCCGTCCTATTAATTCGGGAGTCTTTCATAACTTTTCATGTACTCTCTTTCCCTTTAACTCCATCCTTGTACTCCCAATTTGTCAACTGATGATGTATCGATCCCAGACCTATCAGGCCTCAATGTGATGGTGGGAGACCACTGGGAGAATGTGTGTCCCCTTCTGAATGGATGAAGACCAAAGCTGTTCCTGGTACAGCTCTTTCACGAGTATCCGACTATTCATCTTGTTCTACAGTTGCCGCACTCTGAGAGTTATCAGTTTACAACACCAGAGGGAGCTCTTTCTCCGTGTGACCTTGCTTGTCCTGTTCCCACCACCTGAGACAAAATCTTTGCGTGTGTTATTTCACATCCCACCTGTGTCCTCAGTCTGATAACTCTGGGGCTGCATCATTATATTTCAGACACTACCAGGTTGAGACACCAATCCTGTTGGTATACCTCCAGCAGAAGTCACACCAACAGTATTACACTTCCGTAGATAGACACAACATGCTGGAGTAACTCTGCGGGACAGGCAGCATCTCTGGAGAGAAGGAACGGGTGACGTTTCGGGTCGAGATCCTTCTTGAGGAGATGCTGCCTGTCCCGCTGATTTACTCCAGCATTTTGTGTCTATCTTCTGTTTAAACCACCATCTGCAGTTCCTTCCTACCTACATTTATCCTGAGGGAGGAGGGGGAGGCTGGGGGAGGAGGGAGGGGGTGTGGGGGAAGAGGGGGTGGTGGTGGGGGGAAGAGAGTGGGGGTGGGGGGAAGGAGGACAGTGGGGGTCAGGGAAGAGTGGGGGAGGGAAAAGGGGAGAAGGTGGGTGGGGGGAAGGAGACAGTGAGAGTGAAAGGGGGAGGAGGGAGGGGGTGAGGGAGGAGGGGGAGTAGAGAGTGGGTGTGGGGGGAAAGGAGTGTGTGGGGAAGGGGGTAGTGGTGGGGGGGGGAAGAGAGTGGGGGTGGGGGAAGGGACAGTGGGGGTGGGGAAGCGGGGACAGTAGGGTGGGGAGGGGAACAGTGAGAATGGGGGTGGAGAGAGTGTGTGGAGGGGAGGGTGGGGGTGAAGGTGGGGGACGAGGGGTGGAGGAGAGAGGGGAATGGGGAGAGTGAGATTGGGGCTGGGGAGGAGAGAGTGGGGGAGGGGAGGAGAGATTGGCGGGGAGGGGGAGAGGGAGGAGGAGAGAATGGGGGAGGGGGAGGGTGGGAGGAGCCGAGAGTGGGGGTGGGAGGGAGAGTTGGACTGGGGAGAGGGACAGTGTGGGAGGGGGGTGGTGGTTGGGGAAGAGAGTGGGGGTGGGGGGAGGGGGACAGTGACGGTCAGGGAAGAGTGCTGGGAGGGGACAGTGAGTGAAAGGGGGAGGAGAGAGGGGCTTGGGGGGAAGGGGGGTGATGGTGGGGGGAAGGGGGTGGTGGTGGGGGAAGAGAGTGAGTGTGGTGGTGGATCAAAGTGAGTGGGGGTGGGGGGCAAGGGGGACAGTTGGCGTGGGGAAGAGGGGAGAGTGGGGGTGCGGGGGAGGGGGACAGTTAGAATGGGGGTGGGGCGAGTGGGTGGAGGGTAGGAGTGGGAGGGGGGTGAGGGTGGGGGGAAGAGAGAGTGGGGAGGCGGGGTGGAGGAGAGAGGGGGTGGGGAGAGTGAGAGTGGGGCTGGGGGAGGAGAGAATGTGGGGGGTGGGGGGGGAGAGTGGGGGAAAGGGGGGCTGGGGATAGTGAGAGTGGGGCTGGGGAGGAGAGAATAGGGGGTGGGGGTAGGGGAGAGTGGTGGAAAGGGGGGTGGTAGAGAGTGGGGGTGGGAGGGAGAGTGGGACTGGGGAGGAGGGTGGGGTGGGGAGGAGGGAAGAGGGGATGGGGAGGGGACAGCAGGGATGGGGGGAGGAGGGGGTGGTGATGGGTGGATGAGAGAGTGGGGGTGGGGGAGAAGGGGGACAGTGGGGGTCAGGGAAAATGGGAGAGTGGGGGGTAGGGAGGGGGGGTAAGGGGGATTGAGTAGGGGATTGAGGGTGCTACACCAATACAGGAGAGGCTTTGGGTCCAAGGCTCGGTCACACCCTTTCCCCTGTACTGCCTTTAATTGCGCTCCCCTTCCCCTGGAGCAGCACGGTACCACAGTGAAGGAGAAAGAGGATGGCCACTGGCAGGACGGTGTCAGTGGCTCCCTCCCCCCCCACCATTGAGATTAATTTTTTTTTTTTTTAAAGACAATTTATTTTAAAGGAAAAAATCGATCTCCCCAGGTCGTAATGGAAACCCTATATTTCCGTATGTATGCACAGTGTGATACGCCAAAACGGTAAACCGTGGCGCAACAATTTTTACAGCGCCTTAATCGCCACTCTCCCGGCTGGTCAGAAATGATACTTTCATTTAATCTGGTCGTATATATTTTAAATTACAGAGGTTTTAAAGTTAAAACATTTTATTTCTAACTGATTTATTGAAGGTCTTCAGCGTGTGATGTCACAATGCCCCTGTGAGATGAGCTCACAGGAGGGGGGTGAGGGTGGGGGAAAGGGGGAAAGGGGGAGGTGGGAAAAGGGTGGCGAGAGTGAGAGTAGGTGAGGAGAGAGTGGGGCGAAGGGGAGAGTGGGACAGCGGGGGTGGTTGGGGGAAAAGGGAGCGGGGGTGGGGGGAAGGGGAACATTGGGGTTTAGGGAAGTGTGGAGACTGGGGGGAGGGGAGGGGGGGAGGAACGGAGAGTGGGACTGGGGAGGGGTGGTGTTGGGGGGAAAAGAGAGGGGGTGGGGGAGAAGGTGGGGGAGGGGAGAGTGGGGGTGAAGGTGGGGAGGGTAGGGTGGGGGTGAAGGTGGGGGAGGGGAGGGTGGGGGTGAAGGTGGGGAGAGGGGTGTGGAGGAGAGAGGGGATGTAGAGAGTGATAGTGGGGCGTGGGGAGGGGAGGGGTGGGGGGAGTGGAGGAGAGACTGGGGAGGTGGGCAGTGGGGGGAAGAGGGGGGATGGTGGTGAGGGGAGGAGAAAGTGGGGGTGGGAGGGAGGGAGGTAGGGGGGGGACAGTGAGAGTGAAAGGAGGGGGAGGGTGGGGGGAGGAGAGAGGGGGTGTGGGGGGAAGGGCGACTGGGGGTCAGGAGAGAGTGGGGGTGGGGAAGAGGGGATGGGAGGGAGGGGGACAGTGAGAATGCGTTTGGGGAGAGTGGGTGGAGGGTAGGGGTGGGAGGGGGATGAGGGTGGGGAGGGGAGAGTGGGGGAGTCGGGTGGGTGAGTGGGGCTGGGGGAGAGAGTGGGGTTGGGGAGGAGAGAATATGGGGGGTGGGGGAGGAGAGAGTGGGGGAACGGGGGTGGGGAGGAGAGAGTGGGAGAAAGGGGGGCTGGGGACAGTGAGAGTGGGGCTGAGGGAGGAGAGAATGGGGAGTGGGGGGAGGGGAAAGTGGTGGAAAGTGGGTGGTGGGGAGAGTGCGAGTGGGGGTGGGAGGGAGAGTGGGACTGGGGAGGAGGGCAGGGTGTGGTGGGGAGGAGGGAAGAGGGGATGGGGAGGAGGGGTGGGGGGAAGGGGACAGCAGGGGTGGGGGAAGGAGGGGGTGGTGGTGAGGGAGAAGGAACAGTGGGGGTCAGGGAAGATGGGACAGTGGGGGTCAGGGAAGATGGGACAGTGGGGGTCAGGGAAGATGGGAGAGTGGGAGGTGGGGGGATAAGGGTGATTGAGTAGGGGGTTAAGGGTGCTACACCAATACAGGAGAGGCTTTGGGTCCAAGGCACCTCGGTCACACCCTCTCCCCTTCCCTGTACTGCCTTTAATTGCACTCCCCCTCCCCTGGAGGAGCACGACACTACAGTGAAACATAGAAAATAGGTGCAGGAGTAGGCCATTCGGCCCTTCGAGCATGCACCGCCATTCAATATGATCACGGCTGATCATCCAACTCAGTATCCTGTACCTGCCTTCTCTCCATACCCCCTGATCCATTTAGCCACAAGGGCCACATCTAACTCCCTCTTAAATATAGCCAATGAACTGGTCTCAACTACCCTCTGTGGCAGAGAATTCCACAGAGTCACCACTCTCTGTGTGAAAAAAAACTTTCTCATCTCGGTCCTAAAAGATTTCCCCCTTATCCTTAAACTGTGACCCTTTGTTCTGGACTTCCCCAACATCGGGAACAATCTTCCTGCATCTAGCCTGTCCAACCCCTTAAGAATTTTGGAGTGAAGGGGAAAGAAGATGGCCGCTGGAAGGATGGTGTCAGTGGCTCCCTCTCCCCGTTCCCCTCCCCCACCCCATTCCCCCCTCCTCACCGACAGCACACCTCTCCCCCCTCCTCACCGACACCACCCCTCTCCACCCACCCGTCCTCTCCACCACCACCCCCTCCCTCCGCTTTGGTTGGTTGGGGGTGGTTGGGGAAGGAACAGTGGGGGTCAGGGAAGAGTGGGGGGAGGGAAAGAGGGAGAAGGTGGGTGGGGGTAAGGGGACAGTGAGAGTGAAAAGGGAGGAGGGGTTGGAGGAGGAGGCTGGGAGAGGAGAGAGGGTGTGCGGGGAAGTGGGGGTGGGGGGGACAGTGAGAATGGGGGTGGGGCGAGTGTGGAGGGGAGGGTGGGGGTCAAGGAGGGGTGGGGGAGAAAGGGGGATGGGGAGAGTGAGAGTGGGGCTGGGGGAGGAGAGATTGGCGGGGAAGGGGGTTGGTGGTAGGGGAAGAGAGTGCGGGTGGGGGGAAGGGGGACAGTGGGGGTGGGGAAGAGGGGACAGTGGGGGTGGGGGGAGGGGGACAGTGAGAATGGGGGTGCGGCGAGTGTGGAGGGGAGGGTGGGGGTGAAGGTGGGCGGAAGAGGGGTGGAGGAGAGGGGGGTGGGGGGGAGTGAGAGTGGGGCTGGGGGGAGTGGAGGGGAGTGGAGAAGAGATTGGCGGGGACAGTGAGTGAAATGAGGAGGAGAGGGGTATGGGGGCAAGGGGGTGTGGTGGTGGTGGTGGGAAGAGAGGGGGTGGGGGAAAGGGTGACAGTGGGGGTGGGGAAGAGGGGAGAGTGGGAGTGGGAGGGGAGGGGGGCAGTGAGAATGGGGGTGGGGCGAGTGGGTGGAGTGGAGGGGGTGAGGGTGGGGGAGGAGAGTAGTGGGGGTGGGGGAGAGTCGGGCTGGGGAGGAGAGAGTGGTGGAAAGGGGGGTGTGGGGAAACGGGGGTTGGGGAGAGTGCGGTTGGGGGAGGAGAGAAGAGAATGAGGGGGTGGGGGAGGAGTGGAGGAAAAGGGGTGGTGGGGAAAGAGGGGTGGGGAGAGTGGGGGTGGGAGGGAGAATGGGACTGGGGAGGAGGGCAGAGTGCGGGTGAGGAGGAGGATGGGTGGGGTGGAGGGGACAGCGGGGGAGGGGGGTGGTGGTGAGGGGGAAGGGGGACAGTGGGGGCCAGGGGGAGGGGGAGGTTGGGAGGAGCAGAGAGTGGGGGTGGGAGGGAGAGTGGGACGGGGAGGGGGGTGGTGGTGAGGGGAAGAGAGAATGGGGTGGGAGGGAAAAGGGGGAAGGTGGGTGGGTGTGTGGGGCGGAAGGGAACAGGGAGAGTGAAAGGGGAGGGTGGGGGGAGGAGACGGGGTGTGGGGGAAAGGGGGGTGGTGGTGGGGGAAGAGAGTGGGGGGAAGGGGGACAGTGGGGGTCAGGGGAGAGTGGTTGGGGAAGATGGGAGAGGGGGTGGGGGGAGGGGGATAGTGAGAATGCGGGTGGGGTGGGTGGAGGGGAGGGTAGGGGTGGGAGAGGGATGAAGGTGGGGGAGGCGTGGTGGATGAGAGAGGGGGGTGGGCGAGAGTGAGAGTGGGGCTGGGGGAGGAGAGAATGTGGGGGAGGAGAGAATGTGGGGGATAGGGGGGTGGGGGGAGGAGAGAGTGGGGGGAGGGGAGAGTGATGGAAAGGGGGGTGGTGGGGAATGGGGGGGTGGGAGAGTGTGAGTGGGGTTGCGAGGGAGAGAGACTGGTGAGGAGGGCTGGGTGGGTGGGTAGGAGGGAAGAGTGGGGATGGATAGGAGGGGTGGGGGAAAGGGGACCGTAGGGGTGGGGGGGAGGAGGGGTGGTGGAGGCGGAGAAGGGAACAGTGGGGGTCAGGGAAGATGGGAGAGTTGGGGGTAGGGATAAGGGCGATTGTGTAGGGGGTTGAGGCTGCTACACCAATACAGGAGAGGCTTTGCGTCCAAGGCTCCTCGGTCACACCCTCTCCCCTTCCCTGTACCGCCTTTAATTGCCCTCCCCTCCCCTGGAGGAGCACGGCACCACAGTGAAGGAGAAAGAAGATGGCAGGACGGTGTCAGTGGCTCCCTCTCTCCTTTCCCCGTCCCCCACCCCATTCCCCCCTCCTCACCCTCCCCTCCTCTTGCCATCCCATTGAGTTTTTTTTTTTTTTTAACAGACAATTTATTTTAAAGGAAAAAACGTGATTTCCCCAGGTCACAATGGAAACCCTACGAGGACGGGCCCAACGGGCCCACTCGGTCTAGTCTATCTATCTATATACTACTATACTAAAACTCAGATCTTGTGAATAAATGAATGTATGTATATATATATAGATTACAGTGATTTCGGCAAAACGGTGAACCGTTGCGCCACAATTTTTGCACCGCCTTAATCGCCAATCTCGCGCTCAGTCGGCCGTGATATTTTCATTTAATTTGGTCGCATATTTTTTAAGTTACAGAGGTTTTAAAGCGGATTTATTGAAGGTTTTCAGGGGGGGCGCTGTGGTGCTGATTTAGTCTTCAGCGTGTGACGTCACAATGCCCCTGTGAGATGAGCTCGAGCTGACCCCCCTTCACCCCCCCCCCCCGCGGTATTCAGCGTGTGACGTCACAATGGACAAGCAGCTGCTATTGGGTGTCTACTCTTTACAGAGGTTTTAAATAAATAAATAAAAAATCTAACCTTTTTTTTCAAGGTCTTCAGCTTGTGACGTCACAATGCTTGTGTGAGATGGGTGCTACATTGTTGCGAAAAGCACTTACAGATCGCCGTGAGAAGCACTAAGTAACCGCGAATGTTGACAAAAAAGCACTTATTATTTGAAAAGCACTTACAGATCGCCGTGAGAAGCACTAAGTAACTGCGAATGTTGCAAAAAAAGCACTTAAAAAGCACTTATTGTTTTAAAGTAGTCTTTTTTATTGCAAGTCACTTAACATACACAGATCAGCATGGGGCCCCTATGCTCGTGGGCCACCGGGGCAAGTGTTGCGAAAACAGCACTTAGAGTGTGTCTGGGGGAGAGAGAGAATGGGGGGAATCTGAGAATGGGGACTGGGGAGGGGGACAACAGGGGTCGTTGCGGAGGGGGCTTGGTGGTGGGGGAAAGAGGGGTACTGGGAAAAGGGGAGGTCCCCCTTCCCCCCTCAACCCATTCCTCCCCCCTCCTTCCCACCTCCATCCCCACTCCCTCCCCCTCTCCTCCCCCTCCCTCCCCAACTCCCTCCCCCCTCCCCACCTCCCTCACCCCTCCCCCCCTAACTCTCCCCCCTCCCTCCTTCCCTCCATCCCTCCCCCCTCTCTCCACCCTTCCATCCCTCTCCCCCTCCCCCCTCCTTCCACCCTCCCTCCCCCCCTTCCAGTTACAATGGAAACCCTACGGGGACGGGCCCAATGGGGAAAGAGGGGTACAGGGAAAAGGGGAGGTCCCCCTCCCTCCCCCTTCCCCCCTCCCCCCTCCCTCCCCCCTCCCCTCCCCCCTCCCTCCCCCTCCCTCCACCTCCCCCCCTTCCCTCTCCCCCCCTTCCCCCTCCCCCCCTCCCCTCCCCCCTCCCTCCCACTCCCCTCCTCCCTCCACACCTCCCTCCCTCCCCGCCTCCCGGTTACAATGGAAACCCTATGAGGACGGGCCCAACGGGGAAAGAGGGGTACTGGGAAAAGGGGAGGTCCCCCTCCCTCCCCCTTGCACGCTCGGTAAGTGCCTTTCGCTGCCAACGGCTCCACGGAGGAGAGTGGACGTGGGGGCCGAGTGGGTGGAGGGAAGGGTGGGGTAGGAAGGGGGTGAGGGTGGGGGGAGGAGAGAGTGGGGGAGGCGGGGGTGGGGGAAGGGGGGGAGAGTGAGAGTGGGTGAGGAGAGAGTGGGCCGAGGGGGAGAGTGTGACTGGGGAGGGGGAGAGCGGGGGTGTGGGGTGGTTGGGGGAAGAGGGAGTGGGGGTGGGGGGAGAGGGAACAGTGCGGGGTCAGGGAAGCGGGGAGACTGGGTGGAGGGGGAGTGTGGGAGAAGCAGAGAGTGGGGGTGGGAGGGAGAGTGGGACTGGGGAGGGGGGTGGTGGTGGGGGAAGAGAGAGGGGGTGGGGTTGAAGGGGGACAGTGGGGGTCAGGGAAGAGTGGAGGAAGGGAAAGGGGAGAAGGTGGGTGGGGGGAAGGGGACAGTGAGAGTGAAAGGGGGAGGAGGGGGTGGGGGAGGAGGGAGCGGGTGAGGGAAGAGGGGGAGGCTGGGGGAGGAGAGAGAGGGTGTGAGGGGAAGGGGGGGCAGTGGTGGGGGGAAGAGAGTGGGGATGGGGAATGGACGTGGGGAAGCGGGGACAGTAGGGTGGGGGGGACATTGAGAATGGGGGTGGGGCAAGTGTGTGGAGAGGAGGGTGTGGGTGAAGGTGGGGGGAGGGGTGGAGGAGAGAGGGGGGATGAGGGAGAGTGAGATTGGGGCTGGGGAGGAGAGATTGGTGGGGAAGGGAATGGGGGGGAGGGGGAGGGTGGGAGGAACAGAGAATGGGGGGAGGGGGAGAGTGGGAGGAGCAGAGAGTGGGGGTGGCAGGGAGAGTGGGACTGGGGAGGGGGACAGTGGGGGGGAGGGGGTAGTGGTGGGGGGAAGAGAGTGGGGGTGGGGGGAGGGGGACAGTGACGGTCAGGGAAGAGTGCGGGGAGGGGACAGTGAGTGAAAGGGGAAGAGAGAGTGGTGTGGGGGGAAGGGGGGTGGTGGGGGGGAGAGAGTGGGGGTGGTGGTGGAGCAGAGAGTCGGGGTGGGGGGCAAGGGGGACAGTTGGGGTTGGGATGAGGGGAGAGTGAGGGTGCGGGGGAGGGGGACAGTGAGAATGGGGGGAGCGAGTGGAGGGTGGGGAGGAGAGGAGTGGGGGTGGGGGAAAGTGAGTGGGGCTGGGGAGGAGAGAGTGGTGGAAAGGGGTCTGGAAGGGGAAGGGGTGGGGGAGAATGGGGTTGGGGAGGAGAGAGTGGGGAAAGGAGGGTGGTGGGGAATGGGGTGGGGGAGAGTGCGAGTGGGGGTGGGAGGGAGAGTGGGACTGGGGTGGAGGGCAGAAAGCGGGTGGGGAGGAGGTGGGGGAAGGAGACAGCAGGGGAGGAGGGATGGTGGTGGGGGGGATGAGAGAGTGGTGGGGGGGAAGGGGGACAGTGGGATTCAGGGAAGAGGGGAGAGTGGGGGGGTGGGGGAGGTTGGGAGTAGCAGAGTGGGGGTGGGAGGGAGAGTGGGACTGTGGAAGGGGACAGCGGGGAAGGGGGGGGTGGTGGTGAGGGGAAGAGAGAGTGGGGGTGGGAGGGAGGGAGGGAGGGAAAGGGGAGGACGGTGGGTGGTGGGGAAGGGGACAGTGAGGGTGAAAGGAGGGGAGGGTGGGGAAGTATAGAGGGGGTGTGGGGGAAGGGGGCTGGTGGTGGGGGGAAGAAAGTGGGGGGTAGGGGGGAAGGGTCACTGTGGGGGTCAGGGGAGAGTCGGTGTGGGTAAGAGGGGGTTGGGGAGAGGGGGAGGGGGACAGAGAGAATGCGGGTGGGGAGAGTGGGTGGAGGGTAGGAGTGGGAGGGGGTGAGGGTGGGGGGAGGAGAGAGTGGGGTAGGCAGGGTGGGGGAGAGTGAGAGTGGGGCTGGGGGAGGAGAGAATGTGGGGATGGGGGGGGTGAGAGGGGGAAAGGGGGGGGTGGGGATAGTGAGAGTGGGGCTGGGGAGGAGAGAATGGGGGAGGGGAGAGTGGTGGAAAGGGGGGGTGGTGGAGAGTGGGGGTGGGAGGGAGAGTGGGACTGGGGAGGAGGGTGGGGTGGGGAGGAGGGAAGAGGGGATGGGGAGGGGACAGCAGGGGTGGGGGAGGAGGGGGTGGTGGTGGGGGGGTGAGAGAGTTGGGGTGGGGGAGAAGGGGGACAGTGGGGGTCAGGGAAGATGGGAGAGTGGGGGTAGGGAGGGGGGGTCAGGGAAGATGGGAGAGTGGGGGTAGGGAGGGGGGATAAGGGGGCTTGAGTAGGGGGTTGAGGGTGCTACACCAATACAGGACAGGCTTTGGGTCCAAGGCACCTCGGTCGCACCATCTCCCCTTCCCTGTACTGCCTCTAATTGTGATCCCCCTCCCCTGGCCCTTCGAGCCTGCACCGCCATTCAATATGATCATGGCTGATCATCCAACTCAATATCCTGTACCTGCCTTCTCTCCATACCCCCTGATCCCTTTAGCCACAAGGGCCACATCTAACACCCTCTTAAATATAGCCAATGAACTGGTCTCAACTACCCTCTGTGGCAGAATTCCACAGAGTCACCACTCTCTGTGTGAAAAAAAACTTTCTCATCTCGGTCCTAAAAGACTTCCCCTTATCCTTAAACTGTGACCCTTTGTTCTGGACTTCCCCAACATCGGGAACAATCTTCCTGCATCTAGCCTGTCCAACCCCTTAAGAATTTTGGAGTGAAGGGGAAAGAAGATGGCCGCTGGCAGGATGGTGTCAGTGGCTCCCTCTCCCCGTTCCCCTCCCCCACCCCATTCTCCCTCCTCACCCACCCCACCCCCCCCCCCCCCCCTCCTTTCCGCCCCCCTCCTCCTCTCCCCCCCACTGACATTAATGTTGGGGGTTTTTTAACAGACAATTTATTTGAAAGAAAAAAGCAATTTCCCCAGGTCACAATGGAAACCCTACGAGGCCCACTTGGTCTAGTATCTTATTATATCTCTTTTTCTTTCCTTCTATCTACCCTTCTACCATCGGCTTTTTTTTCCTGTCATTGCTTTCCTTCCTTCATTCTTTCCTTGGATTTATTTTTTCTTTCCTTTAATTTCTTGCTTTTTCTTTCCTTTCTTCAATTATCTTCCTTTGTTCTTTCCTTTTGTTCATTCTTTCCTTCCAACATGCTATTTTCCTTATCCCTTCTTTTCCTGCCCGGTCTTTCCTTGAGTCATTATTTCTCTCCTTTCATTCCTTTCGTCATTCCTTCCTCTTGTACATTTGTTTTCCTTCTATCATTGTGTAGGAAGGAACTGCAGAGAGACACAAAGTGCTAGACTAACTCAGTGAGACAGGCAGCATCTCAGGAGAGAAGGAATAGGTGACGTT
Organism: Rhinoraja longicauda; assembly: GCF_053455715.1. Classification (NCBI taxonomy): domain Eukaryota; kingdom Metazoa; phylum Chordata; class Chondrichthyes; order Rajiformes; family Arhynchobatidae; genus Rhinoraja; species Rhinoraja longicauda. The sequence continues at coordinate 23,776,373 of NC_135979.1, forward strand.
TCGGGTCGAGACCCTTCATCACACTGAGAGTCAGAGGATGAAGGTGTGAGAACGAGACATCAAAAGAGATAAGGTGTGAGAACGAGACATCAAAAGGGATGGAGATGAAGGAAAATGAAGAATAGATCATTGTTAGCTCGGAGAAGGTAACAACAAAGCAAACAGAGATGAAATGTAATCAGGGAGAGTCAGATTGGTCAGAGAACTGAGAAGGGGAGGAATGGAGAGAGAGAGGGAAAGCAAGGATTACTTGAAGTTAGAGAAGTCCGCTGGGGTGTAAGCTGTCCGAGCAAAATATGAGGTGATTAGCAACCGGGAGATCAATAGGTTTATGTGGACTGAGCAGAGGTGTTCAGCAAAACAATCGATGAGCCTGCGTTTGGTCTCACCGATATATAGGAGTCCACACCTGGAATAGCAGACACAGTAGATGAGTTTGGAGGAGGTACAAGTGAACTTATGCCTCACCTGAAAAGACTGTTGGGGTCCTTGCATGGAGTCGAGGTAGGAGGTACAGGGACAGGTGTTGCATCTCCTGCAGTTGCTGGGGAAAGTACCTGGGTAGGAGTTGGTTTGGATGGAGAGGGATGAGTTAACCAGTGAGTTGCAGAGGGAATGGTCACTGCAGAAAAGGGTGGAGATGAGAAGATGTGGCCAGTGGTCGGATCCTGTTGGAGGTGGCACCAACACACACACAGTCATTTTATCACATGAAAACATAGTGAAGTTTACTGAGTGTTAACTGGAGACCGGACACACACAGAGTCATTCATAGACAAGATCTTTGTTGTTTTGATGTTCATTTATTTAGCTGATGAAACTGCAATGTTACAGTTCAATCACAATCACTGGAAGCACAGAACACATTGTGAGCTTTCCAAACATTGGTGTAACAAACAATGTGAAATCAAGAGGGTAATACAGAGAGAGACAGTAATAATTCCAATCAGCACAATCTAAGTCCAGAGCAGGATCAGCCTCCACCACAGGGACTTTCCCACAGGCCGTGTCTGCCCATCACCACCACCCCGTGTCCCTGGCACTTTTTGTCTACATGTGTGTGTCAGAGAGATGGCACCAAATGCCCTGGACACCGCTTTGTACTGATGCACCTTTTAACTGGGATGCCCAACCGTTCGAGACTGTTATGTACTGACTTTGAAGCCATTATCCTGTCAGGGAGATTGATGAGTAACTGGAAGGACACTGATTTGTCACTTATCCAGAAGCAAACGGCCCTTTATTCTAGAATCAACACCACTACTTCTACTGCTGATTTTGTGTAGAGAGGAAAGATCACAAAACCAGGTCATATTCAGTTAGAGAGGATGGAAGACCAACACATTCTAAATGGTACAATCATTATTGTCTTCAATAATGACGTTCCCTCCTGGTGTAAATGGTGTTGAATCCCAGTCAATGATGTTCCCTCCATCTCTGAAACAACCCTGACTGATCAACTTAATATCATTTGGTTTTAGAACACGATCCCACATATCAACATCTGTCATCTCTCCGACAAATGATTGTTGTTTTTCATAACCTCCACCGACTGAGTCTTGCTCCTGACCAATTATAAACGTACCAGACCCTTTCACAACCAGACCCTTTCCATCAACCTTCCGTAGACTGCGTCTCCCATTGACCCAGAATGTTATCTTACCCCTTTGAGACTCCCAAGTCACACAGATGTGTCTCAGTATAGCATTCATTTCTGTGATGATAAATTTAGTTTTTAGGACTCCTAATTCCAACCTTAATTCTGTTTTAGATTGTTGCCATAACAGTATACTATTGGCAGAAAAGCTTGTTGCGCGTAACTGTGATTCTCTTCAGAGGCTGCCCTGAGGCAGACCGTAAAGGCAGTCAAATTGCAGAAATCACTTGCATCCAATCTGACAAAGCTGTTGTCTGTTGCTGTTGGGAATATCGCTGATTTTCCGCACAATTCTGTAAAATGTGAAGAGTTAGATTGTTAAACAGTTTAAAATTGTAACATCTGAGATGGAGCACAGGGTAACTAGTGAGCAGTTTTATGCATAGGAATGTTTTATTTAAACCTGATCGACAGAGTGGGAACAGTTCCAGAAGTGTGTTCTACAGAAGCTGTTCTTCACCAGAGGAACAAGTGCAATTGACTAAAGGCACAAATTCCAGACCTAGGGAAGTTTTGAAGAAGATTAATTTCTGGTTTGCCAAAATACAACACATTTTGTCTTAGTATCACCCGACCTGTGACCTCTTCTTATTCTCACCATCCTGAGAAAGAGAACTAGTCATTCTTCTCCACCAGAAATAATTGGGCAAAGATTCCAACACATGGAAGAACAACACATTTTAAGAGTTGGATACAAGAAACAATTCACTAGTTTATTCAAAAGCAACAAAATGCTGAAATAACTCAGCGGGTCAGGCAGCATATCTAAAATGTTAAAATGTCCCTGGTGTGTGTAGGGTGGTGTTAATATTAGGGGATCTCTGGTCAGTGCTGACTCTGCGGGCCGAAGGGCCTGTTTCCGCACTGTATCTCAAAACAAAAGGTGACACCTGCTGCCTCAGCACAGACTGGGAATGGAATCTGGTCACCTGCTGCCCTGCATGTTCCTCAGTACCTCTGTCATCAGGTGCACCATGACTGATGCTTGCACTCAGCAACTCCTCACATTAGAAAAGGTACTAACCTGCACTGTCAGATCCTGACAGGTAAATGCACATCACAAGCACAAGTGGAATAAAGGGCTTCATCCTGTCTCCAATCTGTTGAAACAGAATTCCCATTTCATTTCATTTCACTTGTCAATCCATTGAAACTCAGAACCAGCAGCCAGTCCCGTGTGTCAGCAACACACAAACAGCTCCTCTGGTACTCACTGTGTCCGTCTCCAACAAGCCGGTCTCACCTCAGGTGGGTCCAATACCCTGGGCACAAGCTGCTGCAATTTATATCCTGCTGAACCCAGTCACAGCCAATCGCAGGAAGGAACTGAGGGGATGGAGCAAACTCTGCTGCAATTAATCTGTGTGCCGACATCGTTCAGCGTCAGATAATGAGGGGGAGGGTGTGGAGCGAGCCACGTTAATTCATCTTCCCGGGCGGTGATGAAGTTCACCTCTCCCACCTGATCACAGATAGTTCCCCTGCTCCATATGGGAGCCCATCTCAGAGTTGATGCCCACTCCTAATCCCAGCCCTGCCCTCCCACTGAATCACTCCTGGGGTTAATCAGCAAGGATAGTCCAGGAGACCATCTCCTTCCTCCCCTGTCTCGTGGATTTTGACCAGATCATGAGATCTCATACTCCTCCTGTGAGTCATGTTTCCCAAGACTATGCTGACTGTCCCTAGTTAGCCCATACGGTTTGAAATGCGGTCAATCCTATCCCGAATAATCCTCTCCAATAGCTTCTCTACCACTGCCAGACCAGCCTGCAATTTCCTGGATTCGCTCTACTCCCCTTCTTAAACAAATGAACAATATTTGTTACTCTCCATTCCTCTGGGACCCACCTGTGGCATGCAAAGATCTTCCGCAAGGTCCCTCCAATCTGTTATGTAGAAAGGCACTGCAGATGCTGGTTTATACCAGAGATAGACACAAAATGCTGGAGTAACTCAGTGGGTCAGACAGCATCCCTGGGGAGAAGGAATGGGTGATGTTTCAGGTCGTGACTCTTCTTCAGAATTGCCACATTTATCCCTCCTCCTTACTCAAACATGTCATACTTGAACTTTGATCAACCGGTCTTTGAATGACCCCACATGTCAGATATGGACTTACCCAACAACAACTGCTCTCATTTTACTCTCCCTAGCTCCTCCCGAATAATGTAATTTGCCTCACTCCAATGTAACACCTTCCTGCAAAGTTCAGCCTTCTCCCTATTTAAAATAATGGTAAAACGTATGGAGTTGTGATCACTGCCCTCAAAATGCTTTTGCATTGAAACACTAGTCACCCTGGATCCTCACAAAAAGAAGTAGAGGCTTTGCAGACGGTACAGGAGAGGATTACTGAAAAGCTGCATGGATTAATGGGCATTAGCAACAAGAAGATGTTGGACAAAGTTGGATTGTTTGGCTGACCAAATGTGAGGTGTTGCCGTTTGGGAGGATGAATGTGAAGGGAAACTATACAGTTACTAGCAACAGTCTGCACTGATGTACAGAGAGATCTTGGGGTCCAGGTTCAGAGCTAGTAAAATGGCAACTTGCCTTCATTGGTCAGGATATCGAGTATGAAAGTCAGGAATTCATTTTGGAGCTAAATAAAAACTTAGTTAGGCTGCATTTGGAATATTGTGTGCAGTTCTTGTCTCCCACTTACAAAAAGTATGGAGAGGTTCTGGGGATGGTGCAGAAGAGGTTTCCTGGAAAGCTGCCTGGATTAATGGGCATTAGCAATGAGAAGATGTTGGACAAACTTGGATTGTTTTCTCAGGACCATTGGAGTTTGAGGGCAAAACTAATAGAACTAAATACAATTATGAGAAGCATAGATTCGGTGGACAGTCAGAACATTTTTCCCAAAGATGGAAATGTCAAAGACTAGAGGGCATGGCTTTAAGGTGAGAACGGCAAGGTTTAAAGGAGATATGTGGGATACGTATTTAACACAGATAGTAGAAGGTGCCTTCAATGCGCTGCCAGGGGTTGTGTTGGGGCAGATACGAGAGTGGTGTTTAAGAGGGTTCTAGATGGACATATGGATATGTAAGGAATGGAGAGATCTGAATCACATGCCAGAAAAGGAGATTGGTTTAACTTAGCATCCTGTACGGCATAAACATTGTGGGCTGTAGGGATTGTTCCTGCCCACTGTTCTATGTTCTGTAGGTGTGGAGAGACCATGGGGAAATGCTAATGAATGGATAATGTCTGGCAGTGAGATGTAAAGAAGGGGACAGTAGAAAATGATAGTTCAGACAATAGAGCTGCCAAAGTGTGGATGAAGGAGCGTGAAGCCATCACTGGAGCTGACTGCAAGACCACCGGAGTCACTGTGTGTGATTGTATCGGCATTTCCCATGAGGAATATTCAATGATTTACATTCTGTTGCACCCAGAACTGGATTTTATTTTGAAATGCAAGGTGGAAGTGATATGAAGTCATAAGTAGTTTGGAGAAGAAGCGTTCAGCTACAGAAACAAGGAACTGCAGATGCTGTTCTTCAAAGGAAGACACAAAGTGCTGGAGTAACTCAGCGGGTGACGCAATATCTCAAGAATGTGGATAGGTGATGGTTTGGATCAGGACCCTTCTTGAGAATGATTGTGGGGAGGTGGGAGATGGAGAAAGCTGGAAGAGAGCAGAGGCAGGACATAGCCTGGGGAGGAGAGTTTTATGATAAGAAGATTCAGTACGTCAGAGAGGATTCTCTTGAACTTCTACAGGTGTACAGTAGAGAGCATCACGGCCTGGTTCGGCAACTTGAATGCCCAGGAACATAGAAGACTGCAAAAAGATATGAACACTGCCCAGTCCATCACAGGTTCTGACCACCCCAACATCACAAAGATTTACAGGTGTCGCTGCCACAAAAAAGTTTGCAAGCATCATCAGAGACCAACACCACCCTGGCCATACGCTCATTTCATCCTTGTCATCGGGAAGAAGGTAAAGGAGCCTGAAAACTGTTACATCCAAGTTCAGGAACATTTTCTTCCCTACAGCCATCAGCCTCTTAAACAGTACAACCTCCATTAAGCTCTGAACTACATAGACTATCATAGTTAGTATTACACTATTGTTGTTTGTTTTTAGGTGTACGTATGTATATACTGTATATGTGTGTGTATGTGTGAAACTAAGTGTATGTATACACACACTGAACTTGTTTTTTTCATTATTATATTGCTTACAGTGCACTATGTTTACATATTCTTAGTGCTGCTGTAAGTAAAAATGTCATTTTTCTATCTGGGACATATTGCATGACAAGAAAACATTCTTGATAATCTCTTGATCTTGCAGCAGAGTTTGCTCCACCCCATCAGTTCCTTCCTGCAATTGGCTGTGACTGGGTTCAGTAGAAAAAATTGCAGCAGCTTGTGCCCAGGGTATTGGACCCACCTGAGGTGAGACCGGCTTGTTGGAGACGGACACAGTGAGTACCAGAGGGGCTGTTTGTGCGTTGCTGACACACGGGACTGGCTGCTGGTTCTCAGTTTCAATGGATTGACACCAAGTGAAATGAAATGAATTGGGATTTCTTTGTTTCAACAGGTTGGAGACAGGATGAAGCCCTTCGTGACAATTGTGCTTGTGATGTGCATTTACCTGTCAGGATCGGACAGTGCAGGTTAGTACTTGTTCTGGTGTGAGGAGTACCTGATGGCAAACATCAGACACACTGCATCGTAGGACAGAGGCACTGGATCACTCGACTGTCTTCAAAACTTTCCCTGGTCTGAAAATTGTACCTTCAGTAAATGGTGCTTGTTGTAGTGAAGGTAGTGGAGGGATAGAACAGAATACAGCACAGGAATGGGGCCTTCAACCCAACATGTCTGTGCTGACCATGATGTCAGTCTGAACTATTCCCGTCTCCTTGCCCATGGTCTGTATCCCTCTCTTCCTGGATGTTCATGTGTCTGTGTAAATGCCTCTTTAACACAGGCATCGTATCATAATTCAGGACTGCCATGTGCCAGTAAGGAGGGATAAGGATGGCAAGTTAAGGGAACCTTGGATGACTGTGAGAGAGAAGTAAAAAGGGTTAATTGATTTAAACTAAGGACCATGAGAAATAGCTGACCTGACTAAGAACCGCAAGAGTAAATAGTGACATTCCGAGGATAAGGGCAAGATATCCAAGGAACTAGTGACGTTCCAAGGAGAGGGCAAGATATCCAAGGAACTAGTGACGTTCCAAGGATAAGGGCAAGATATCCAAAGAGTAAATAGTGACATTCCGAGGATAAGGGCAAGATATCCAAAGAACTAGGAGAGAGGGCAAGATGACCAGAGCACTAGGGGAGAGGGCATGAACTACTCTGTACTGCGCATGCCTAATGAGATAAATGAATATTGCAAAAACGCCCCGCATGACAAGATGCCTCATTTAAATGTACATGCGATGTATGATGTGGGAGGCAACAGGGGCGATGACGGTAGATTGTGCACCTCAGTGCTCCGATTGGAAGGAGCCCGAAGGGGAGGAATTTAAGATGTGACAATTGTAAAGTGAAGTGAATAAAAAGAAGGGATTTTCCCGACCTCGGTGTGTCTTGAGAGGGAAGGCACCCAACTCTGCAGACTTGCAAATAAAATACTTGTTTCTCTAGATTGTCTCGAGCATCGTAATTGTGAGCACTCACATTTGCATCTCACAACTTGGGGGCTCGTCCGGGATCGCCACTCCGGCCGGCTGACGGGAGTATACGGAAGAAGGGACGGTGCACCCCGCTGAGTTCAGCGGTCTCAGACTCCTTGCTTGCCGTCAGCGGTTTGAGCGAGTGATACCTGGACCAGAGACTCGAGAAACAAGTGGGAGGACCAGGAAATCGCGAGGAGCTAAATCGAGTGATTCTTGTGCACAAGACCCGGGTAAGAAAACTGACTATTAAGTACTACTCGGGCGATTACAGCTAAGATCAGAGGGGAATTCCGATCGGGAGAATAAATGATCGGAGGGGAATTCCGATCGGGAGGATGGGCAGTGAAAACGGAAAGCCCAAAAGGGAGGGGAAGGGCGGTAAGCCCAACCCCCGCATTCCGCCTGATAGTCCGTTGGGGCGAATGCTGAGCCATTGGGGGCAGGGAAAACCCAGGGATTGGAGAAGACAAAAATTATTAAGTTCTGTTATTTTGATTGGCCAAAGGAACCAATAAAAGGGAGTTCAGTCTGGTGGCCACGACTGGGCTCCGATGAGGATTGAGTACGGCAGGCATTAAATGTGTTTGTTAATTCAAAAGCTTCCCCTAATCTGGAGGAAAGTTGTTATGCTTGTAAGGGGAAAGCGAAGAATAAATCCTGAAAGAATCACAGGAATCACAGGCTTGCCGATGCCTCAGAATAAATATTAAAGGAATATAGTAGAACTATAGAAGATAGAAATAGCGTAATAGGTAGCATAGTGACTATAGAGACGGAACGGAGTGAGAACAAGGACTGCATTTAAACTGACTGACCAAGTGCACTAACTTAATATAAGACGAATACAATGAATAAAATAATATAAGACGAATACAATGAATAAAATAACTGCAGTTGAACTACTAAGTAGGAAGTTCCCCGTATCCAAAGAGGATATTAAAAAAAAAACACTCTGAGAAATGGAAAAAAAAGGACGAAACAATTGGTTACGAAATGGCCCACGGAATGATATAAATATGATATAAATTTTGATATAAATTTTGATATATTTATATTTTGATATAAACATGTGTGATGAAATGGGAGTGTTAATTAAGAACTATAAGCCTAAGGATAAATCAGAAACCCGAGTAACGAAAAAGGAAAAATAACTAGACGTACTTAAATTGTTTAGAATAGAAGGAGAAAGGCTGAAGAAAGCATAGCAGGAAAAGAATACCACCCCAAACAAGGGTGAAAGACCCCCAAAACAGCATGAAAGTCAGGAGCTTCAGGAGAAAAAAAATCAACTCTGTACCCCAGCCTATGGGACCCTGGGTATCCCCCTCCCTATTCCAGCCAGGACGGAACAAAGCAGTGCCCTTTGGTAAAAGGGAATAGTGGAGATAGAGGGAGAAGTCACAACTTGGAACGATGAGCAAGACATAAAGGAATATAGACAGAGAAGGGGGCAGCGGGAAAAGGAAAGGATGAAGCAAGAAGCACGGGAACTAGAAGCAGACATCAAAAGGCTGCAGGACCTCAGGGACAGAAAGATTTATGGGACCCGTCAGGCAGCAAATGAGGAGTATGAGGGAGACAGCAACGTAGAAACACAGGCATGTAATCAGCAGGCATCAGAGGCAGGACAACAACTGCTCAGGGCCAATTTCGTGACTAAATCCTGGCCTGATGTGAGGAAAAAGTTAGAAAAGGTGGATGATTGGAATGAGAGATCACTACCTCAGTTGCTTACGGAGGCCCAGAAAGTGTACGTGCGGAGGGATGAGGAGAAACAGAAGGGAAAGGCAAAGATTATGTTACAGGCAGTAAAGCAAGTAGTAGACAAGGAACAGGGAAGTACAGGACGGCGGGGGAGTTACGCCCAAGGCAGAGGGAGAGGAGGCGGCAGAGGCCGTAGAAGAGGGGGATATGGAGAAGGTTACGGCAGGGGCCGGGGAAATACGGGTACGGGACAAGGTTGGAGGACAGGGCCTTCAAAATGTTATTTTTGTAATAAGGAAGGACACTTCAAAAGGGAGTGCCCTGAGCTTGTAGCGGAGTCCCGCACGTACAGTATGATGGAAAATGAATAGGGGGGGTCAGGGGTTCTCGTCCTTGGGGTCGAGGGACTATAGAAGGAAGCCCCTGGTAAATTTAAAAATAGGACCCCAAGGAGAAGATACGGTGTTCATGGTAGATTCAGGAGCGGAGCGATCAAGTGTGACCAAAGTACCAACAGGTACGGAGGCAGGACAAGGGAGAGTAAAAATTACCGGGGTAGGGGGAACTGTGATGGTAGCTCCCGAGATAGGAGGAGTGAATGTAAGGTATGAAAACCGGGAGGCGGTAGAGGACCTGATCTTAGTACCCCAAGCTGGCGTAAATTTAATGGGCAGAGATTTACAAATACAATTGGGAATAGGCACAGCACCGGTAGAGGGAAGAGTAGTGGTCCAGTTGTATACACTGTATAGATGGAAAAAGACATAGTGGATACGGTATAGTGAATGGGGAAACTATGGAGGAAATTGAAAGTGGCAGGCTGCCTGATAGTTGGTCAGCCCAATCTTGTGAATTATATGCACTAACGAGAGCTTTGGAACTATTGGAGGGAAAGGAAGGAACAGTGTATACCGACTCAAAATACGCCTTTGGGGTAGTACACACCTTTGGGAAGATCTGGAAAGAGCGAGGAATGATAACAGCTCGGGGGAAAGAATTAGCGCATGAGCAATTGATAGGACAGACACTGGAGGCCTTGCAGAAACCAGAACAGGTAGCCATAGCACATGTGGCAGGGCATCAGAAGAGTAACACCCTGGAAGTCCGAGGAAATAGGGCAGCGGATGAGGTGGCAAAGAGAGCGGCCACAGATCAGACGGTAGAAATGATGTCACTGATACCTTTAAGGGAACCAGAGGAAAAGATACCTATCTTTGGTGAAAAAGAGCAGGAACACATGAGAGAAATGGGAGCCCGGCGTACCCCAAATGGGAAATGGTGGACACCACCGGATGGAAAGCAGCTATTGAACAAAGAAATTATAAGGGAGTTATTAGGGAGGTTGCACGGGCAAAGCCATTGGGGAACCCAAGCCCTCTGTGATACCCTCCTCAGGACCTACGCTTGCCGTGGGATGTATACCATGGCCAAACAAGTCATAGGGGGTTGTGTAATATGTCAGCGAATCAACAAAAAAAATCATGAGAGCAGTCCCAGGAGGAGGACAACCATTAGCAATAAGACCCTTCCAAAGAATACAGATAGACTTCACCGAGTTGCCCCGGATACAGAGATGGAAATACCTGTTAGTGGTAGTAGACCATTTCACTAGATGGGTAGAAGCATTCCCTACAGCAACTGCCACCTCACAGTCGGTAGCCAAGGTATTATTGGAGCAAATTATACCCAGATATGGGATTGTGGAAACATAAGACTCAGATAGAGGGACCCATTTTGCCTCCAAAACACATAAAATGATATGTGAAGCATTAGGGATTGAATGGAAATTGCATACACCATGGCATCCCCAGAGTTCCGGAAAGGTGGAAAGAATGAATGGCACCTTAAAGACCCAAATCACCAAGTTAGTAGAGGAAACGAGACTCCCCTGGACTAAGTGCCTTCCGATAGCCTTGTTAAGAAACCGAACGGCACCTCGGAAAGATATAGGGGTATCCCCATATGAAATGTTATTCAGGCTCCCGTACTTAGGAAAGATAGAAGGGATCCCAACAATACCAGGGAACGACGTGTTCTTAAGGAACTATTTACTGGCAGTATCCCAATCTCTTGCAGAACTAAAAACTAAAGGATTATTGGCCCAGAGCCCGCCACTGGATTTTCCGATTCACTCAGTCAAGGCTGGAGACTGGGTACTAATAAAAACGTGGAAGGAAGAAAAGTTGCGACCTAGGTGGACTGGACCCTACCTTGTGTTATTAACCACCGAGACAGCAGTACGAACAAAAGAAAAAGGGTGGACACACGCAAGTCGATTTAAGGGTCCCGTGGAGGCCCCACCAGACAATATCAGCCCGTAGACGGCACGTGGAGGAAAGGAGCCATTGACTTTGGTATTCACCAGGACCCCGCACGGAAAATGAAGACTTTGTGCTGGTGGATCGGGTGCTGGGTGGTTATCCAGGTTGTGAGTAATGTAACATGCATAAAAATAACTATACCACAGAATAGAAGGGCCACCACCATCCCATTTGATGTATGTGAAGGAAAATGGTGGTGTGGTCATAGGATGTATGTATGCACCCATCCCTGTAAAGATTGGCACGAGGTATTCACTTCATCTAGAGAGGGGTGGCATAAGCCCACCTATCAAACTGATAGGTGGAGAGTATATCAAAACCCAAATGAGGGATTGCCAGGACGTGTATATGTAAGCATACAGAGGGTTCGAATAAAGGAAAGTGGTAGGTATTGGATATGTGCAGATAAAACAGGGAAGGACGCATGCCTGAGGTTTGAAATAAAGGTAGAACGGGACGGATATATGGTAAAATATGAGGATAAGGGGGGAATGTTCCAGATAGAAGACAGTCAGAGTAGGGATCCCTGGGTTACCCCAGCACCACCTGTAGTCAGCAATGTCACCACGGAGTATGAGCCTAAGGATTTAAATATAATGATAGTAACAGGAGAAATAGAATTAATGCAATTGTATGGGGAGGGAATACCAACAGGGGGAAAGGGAACCAACACCTGGCTTACCTGGATGATGTACACGGCCAGAAGTATGCAACAAACCAATTGCTACGCCTGCGCCGGAGCTAAGCCTCAGCTGGTCCCCGTACCATTTCCCCTGAATTGGAATAGGACACCTGGGGCTATGTCATGTATACTACAACTATTCACGAATCCCATAATACCAAAGAATGAGACCTGCCAGAAATACCATTACCTATTCCCGGCTAGTAACAACAACACGAAGGGCCAAAGGAAAGACCCTCGACCTCCGCCATTCACCATTCCCCTAGGGGAGGAGGGATTTGAGTGCTATACAAGATATAACCCAGATGGACAGGAAATGGGGGAGGTGCTAAACTGCAATCAGATGTATAACATTACAGCTGAGGAACAGGGGTCACTGTTCAGTAGCTCCTGGCTGAGAAAGCAGATAGTCAGTAGAGCCGATGTCTGGTGGTGGTGCGGAGAGGATACCCTGTGGCCCCGGCTACCAGGGTCATGGACGGGAACCTGTACCCTTACACAACTAATGATGCCCTTCACCATAGCAGTAGAGCATGCGGTCGAACTCAATGAAGGAGGCCGACGACAAAGGAGAGAGGTGAGAGGATCATTTGACACACACATCTATATAGATGCAATAGGGGTGCCAAGAGGGGTACCCGATGAATTCAAAGCCAGAAACCAGATAGCTGCTGGCTTTGAGTCCATACTCTTCTGGTGGTCCACAATTAATAAAAATGTGGACTGGATCAACTACCTGTACTACAATCAACAACGCTTTATAAATTACACTCGAGATGCGGTTGAAGGATTAGCGGAACAACTGACAGCTACCAGCCTAATGGCCTGGCAAAATCGCATAGCCTTGGACATGCTCCTGGCTGAGAAAGGGGGGGTGTGTGTGATGTTTGGGGAACAATGTTGCACCTACATCCCCAACAACACTGCTCCTGATGGGTCTGTATCAAGAGCCCTAGCAAGTCTCACCTCCCTCTCTATCGAATTGGCCGAAAACTCTGGGGTAGACACCTCCTGGACCGGGTTTCTAGACTCCTGGTTTGGGAAATGGAAGCACATCTTTACATCAGCCCTAACATCAGTGGTAGTTGTGATGGGGTTGATGTGTCTATTCGGATGTTGTATCATTCCCTGCATACGGGGGTTGTCTCAGCGATTGATAGAGACAGCCCTGACAAAGAACGACATCACCATGATGGCCTGCAGAGTACAGTATGACCAGCAGGAGGAATATAGAGAGGCAAAGACTCTGCTGTTAGCACTAGAAAAGGAGGAAATAGTATAAATCAAAGTAGCGTGGCATAAGAAAAAGGGTGGATTGTGAGAGAGAAGTAAAAAGGGTTAATTGATTTAAACTAAGGACCATGAGAAATAGCTGACCTGACTAAGAACCGCAAGAGTAAATAGTGACATTCCGAGGATAAGGGCAAGATATCCAAGGAACTAGTGACGTTCCAAGGAGAGGGCAAGATATCCAAGGAACTAGTGACGTTCCAAGGATAAGGGCAAGATATCCAAAGAGTAAATAGTGACATTCCGAGGATAAGGGCAAGATATCCAAAGAACTAGGAGAGAGGGCAAGATGACCAGAGCACTAGGGGAGAGGGCATGAACTACTCTGTACTGCGCATGCCTAATGAGATAAATGAATATTGCAAAAACGCCCCGCATGACAAGATGCCTCATTTAAATGTACATGCGATGTATGATGTGGGAGGCAACAGGGGCGATGACGGTAGATTGTGCACCTCAGTGCTCCGATTGGAAGGAGCCCGAAGGGGAGGAATTTAAGATGTGACAATTGTAAAGTGAAGTGAATAAAAAGAAGGGATTTTCCCGACCTCGGTGTGTCTTGAGAGGGAAGGCACCCAACTCTGCAGACTTGCAAATAAAATACTTGTTTCTCTAGATTGTCTCGAGCATCGTAATTGTGAGCACTCACATTTGCATCTCACAATGACCAAAGGGGTTGTAAATATGGTTGAAAAGAAAAAGGAAGTAAATGTCAGGATTAATAAAATGAAGTCAGACAGGGTCTTTGAGGAATATACAGCAAGGAGGAAAGAGCTCAAACACCTGTTCAGAAGGGCCAGAAGGGACCATGAAGTATGCTTTCATCGAGTCAGATGAATGAAAATCAAAGGGGTTTTTATACATGCCTTGAAATAAGTTACCAGGGAGAAGATAGAACCAATCAAGGATAAAGAAAGAAATTTGTACTCAGGGCCAGAAGTAAACGAGGTACTAAACAAGTACTTTGCATCTGTATCCACTGAGAGAAAGGACATGAAGGATTGTAAAATCAAAATGTGGGCAACACTAATATACAAGGGCTGTTGGTGATCAAGATGGAGATGGAGATTTTTCAAAGAGCTGATTACAGGGGCCTTGGTGAAGATTTTTGCATCTTCTCCAACCACAGGCGAGGTCCTGGATGAATGGGCCACAATCAATGTTGTATCTTTGTTTAAGAAGGAAAGTAGAGATAATCAGAGGAATTATAGGCCCGTTAGCATCGTGTCAGTGGCAGGAAAGCTATTGGACATCATTATTCAGCATAGGCAATGGCTAATTGGGGACAGTCTTTGTACACTGGCTTTGTACATGGCTGGTCATGTCTTAGTAACTTGAACAAGTGTTTTGAGAAAATCACAAATGTGATCAATGAGGGTAATGCTGCTGATGATGTCAACACGGACCAGTAAGGCATTTGATAAAATATCCCATGGTAGGCTGATCCAGAAGATTAAGATACACATGATTCGCAATGACTTGCTCACATGGATTCAGAACTAAATCTTGCATAGAAGTTAAAGTGTTGTGGTGAAAGGACGTTATCTGGCTTGTGGTTGTGGTCAGTGAAGTTTGCAGAGACTCTGTTAGATCCTATGTTGTTTGTGATGTATATAAATGACTTGGACATGATTGTAGAGTGGTTGGTTAGTAGGTTGGAGACAACACCAAGGTTGCTGGAGTTGTATACTGTGAGGAAGTGCACAACAGTATAGAGACCAACTTCAGAAAAGGGGCGATAAATGGCTGATGGAGGTTAATTTAAGGAACAGTGAGCTATTGGACTTTAAAAGGTTGAATGTGAGGGGTAAACATATAAAAAACATGTTTAATCGCAAAACCATTAACTGCATTAATGTACAGAGGGTTCTGTTTCAAGTCAGGGATGTACCCCCTATGTTAACCCTTGGGATGCAGTGATCTCTGCTTCCACAGTGCTCCCTGACTTGTTCCACCCTGATCATTTGCTGCAATGCTGCCTTCCTTGTTAACTAGAACAGGTTCTGCAGAGTGTGCTTCTGAAACTTCACCCATTCGTTCTCTGGGGTTTAAATAAAACAGCCTTTCACAGAAATCTGCTCACTTAGCTGAAAGGTACAACTTTACACTGAGATCTAGAAGGCCAGGTTTCCAGTGCCATTCTTCCCACAACAAACCTTCACCCCTTTCCAGCCGTAAGACAGAGGGACCTGAAAAGCAACCTAGACAATTGGACATAACAAAATAGGATCAGAAAGGCTACTCAGCCCTCAAACCTGACCCACCACTCAATCTGGTCATGTCTGATGTGCCACGGGACTCATCGCCCTGTACCCGTCCCTTGATACTCAATTCATCGATCTTTCCAACATGTATCTCCCTCCTCTTGACTACCTCCACGGATGTAGCCTTCACAACCCTCTGGGGCAGAGAATTCCAGAATTTCACCAGATCTTACGTGAGCAAATTCCTGCACATCTCAGTTTTAAATGAGTGTTCCCTCATGTGTGACTATGTCTCTCGTTAAGACTCTCCCATTCTTGGAAACATCTCAACGTCTACCCCACTTTCCAATTGAATCATCCACAAGTCACTCCTCATTCTTCTGACCTCCGGTGAATACGGATCACACCTGATAGGACCAGTCTCCCTTCCCTGCATTCATCCGTCAATCTCCTTTACAACCGTCACAACACTTCCCTTTTCTAAACTGCAATCCTTTTGTGATTAAGGCCAACAGGACATTTGCTTTCCCGCCACCTGCTGCTAATGCTGGATAACTACTTGTGGTTTGTTTTCAAGAAGCCCAAGAACTCTCTGTGTTTCAGTCACCGGTGATCTTTCTCCGTTGAGAAAATAGTCCGCATTGAGTAATTGAGGTTTAAGAACTGATCTGTAGGGCCTCTACTCATTACATCTTTCTAGCCTGAGAAAGAAACCTTTATCGAACTCTCACTACTCCGTCCTAACGCATCTTCCGACACTGTGAGATGTCGCCTTGTGCACCGGCCAGTGATGTGACACCTTGGCAGACACCACCTGACCACCCCTACCCTTCTTTGCACTCTGCCAATTACCTCCTTGAACATCCCCTCAGGCAAAGGATACAAATGCTTGAAGGCACGTACCAGAAGATTCAAGAACAGCTTCTTAACCACTGAAATCAGACTGTTGGTAGAATCTCTCAATGACTCCACAGCCAGTGGGTCGGCCACCTACATTCTGGCCACAGGATCAGAGGATACCCGTCCTGTGGTTGGTCAAGAAGCTCCACACCATCAGTCAAAGCAGCTTGCTGGATTGACAGGCTATCTGTAAACCTAAACATTAATTCCCTCCATCACTGGCACACAGTGGCGGCAGTGTGTACCTCTACACAATGTACTGCAGATGCTTATTCAGGCCACTGTGTAGCACTTCCCAAACCCATGAACTCCACCGCCAAGGAGGAGAAGAATAGCAGGTGCTGGGAACACCTACCATGCTGATCTGAGTAACCCAATTAAGGAAAGAAGTTATGAGCAATTGAGGTTAAAGACCTGATCTCTAGAGCCTCTCCTCGTTACATCCTTCCAGACTGAAAAAGACACATTTATCCACCTCTCGCTGTTCCAGGTGCCAACCACTCTTCTCTCCGTCCTAACGCACCTCCCGACATTGGGAGCTCTCGCCTTGTGCACCAACCAGTAATGTGCCACCTTGGCAGACACCACCTGACCATACCGACCCCTCTGTCCACTCTACTGGTTACCTCCTTGAACATCCCCTCAGGCAAAAGATACAAATGCTTGAAGGCGCATACCAGCATATGCAAGAACAGGTTTTTAGCTGCTGATATTAGACACTTGATCGATCCTCTCACGTCCCAAGGTTTAAATCCTGATCTCCGTATCTACATTGTGACACTCTTGCCCATTTTATTTCTGCACCTTCTCTGTCGCTGTGATACTGTTCTGCACTCTGTTTCCTTTCTCATTTGCACTCATTTTTGGTATGAATTGCCTGGATTACACACAAAATAGAGTTCCCCATCAATTGGTCATTAAAAGGTATAAATCAATCGTGATCGGGGAGGAATGAGCCTTTCCTTTGTTGTGGTCACGGGCACGTATGTCAGAAGCCTAATGTCATAACCAATGACACGATGCAGGGCCACACAATACCAGTGGAGTTTGAATTACAGGTTGATCTGATTTTACTGATTTAATGCCAACTAAATGGTTGTAAGGGAGGGGAAGGTTGTTGTTGCTATTAGTGGGGCTGGAATCATGAGATGTTCGTGAGCTCACTGATACCAGGAACCACAGACCACCTTGTCCAGAGGACAATGTAGCAACAGTGAACAGACACAGTATTCAAAATGTTCAAATAGTCTTTGAGATTTAGCATTTGGCACGTACACCTGGAGACAGAAAGGTTGTCTGCTTGCTCTGTGACTGTTTAAAGATGCTGCCATCTTGCTATTTCCAGACCCAATCTGGCGCCAGGTCTTCATTCAGTGCGTGGACCAGATGACCAGGGAAAGGGTGCGTAGCCTGGTCGGATCTGTTGCATGTCATTACTTCCTACAAGGTGAAACCAAGTGGCAGTTCAAGCGACAGCATGACATCACTTCACGGCACAATGTGTCCATGCATGATTTGGTAGGGAGAAGAGCGATGTGCCTTCTCAAGCTCCCGTCTCCCCTGATGCTATTGCTACCCCAGGTAGATGCCAGAAGATACTCTTAATGACAACCGATCTAGGGCACTAATATCCCTGGTGTCTAAGTGCTTTGAGAGGTTGGTTAGTTTGAAGACAGCAGAACATCCACACACATAGAACAGTGCAAGAAAAGGCCCATCCCACCTTAGCAAGAAGACGGACCCTCCACAATTTGCCGCGCTCCACAATAGATCAACAAGGGATGCTATCTCTCTGACTCCACTCTACATTGGAACACTTGGACAATAAAAGCGACAGCATGACATCATTCCCAGACCAGCTCAATGAGTCCACACATGATTTGATACGGAGAACACCAATGTGCCTTCTCAGGCTCCCGTCACCCCTGATGCTATTGCTACATCATGTTGATGCCAGAAGATACACTTAATGATTACCGATCTAGGGCACTAATGTCCCTGGTGTCCAGGTGCTTTGAGAGGTTGGTTAGTTTGAAGACAGCAGCACATCCACACACATAGAATGTGGTACAGTACAGTACAGGAACAGGCCCATCCTACCTTAGCAAGAAGCCGGACCACTACAATTTGCCTAGCGCCACATTAGATCAACAAGGGATGCTATCTCTCTGACTCCACTCTACATTGGAACACTTGGACAATAAAAACACATACGTCAGTCTGTTGTTCATAGACTACAGCTCGGCATTCGAAACCATCATCCCCTCCAAACTGAGTCTCTGCGAATCCCTTTGCCACTCGATCCTCAACTTCCTCATCAACGGAACACAATCAGTACAAATTAGCAACAACACTTCCTCCCTGATAACCATCAACACTGAGGCACCTCAAGGCTACATGCTCAGCCTTCTGCTCTATTCTTTGAGACTTCAGAGTTTAGCCTTAGATATACAGCCCTTCAGCCCACCGAGTCCGTGCTGACCAGCGATCACCCCGTGCAGTTACACTATCCTACACATTAGGGACGATTTACAAATTACGGGCCTCACTCTCTGCTCACAACTATTTCTAATCCACGTATAAATATGCTGATAACACCACCATTGTTGGACGCATTACAGGTAATGATGAGTCAGAAGAGGAAAGTCGATCATCTGACTGAATGGTGCCAGAACACCAACCTTGCTCCCAACGTCTAGAAATTCTACAGATGTAGAGAGCATATTGACTGGTTACATCGCAGCCTGGTTCGGCAACTCGAACAACCAGGAATGAAGGAGTTTACACAAAGTGGCGAGCACTGCCCGGTCCATCACAGACACTGACCTCCCCACCATCAAAGGGATCTACAGGGGGCGCTGCTTTTAAAAAGGCAGCCAGCATCATCAAAGATCCCTGGCCACACTCTCATAACGCTACTGCCATCAGTAAGAAGGTGCAGGAGTCAGAAAGCCATGACCTCCAGGTTCAGGAACATCTTCTTCACAACAACCATCAGGCTATTCAATCCTAAAAAAAACAACTGATATTAGACTCTTGATCGATCCGCTCATGTGTCAAGGTTTAAATCCTGATCTCTGCATATACCTTGTGACACCCTTGCACTTTTTATACCTGCACCTTCTCTGTGGCTGTAATACTGTTCTGCGCTCTGTTTCCATTCTCATTTGCACTACCTGTCGCACTCATATTTGGTATGATTTGCCTGGATTACACACAGAATAAAGTTCCCCATCAAATGGTCAAAGTTCAAAAACACTTTATTTGTCCCCGTGGGGCAATTTACAAAGGCATGTAGAGTAACACAAAAACTATTGGGGTGGGGGTGGGATTAGCAGGGTGAGCAGTGGGACAGGGGTGGTTGGGAGTTGAGGAGCTGAACAGCCTTGGGGCCAAAGGTTGCCCTTCTCTGTGTCCTACAGCCTGGGCAGCGAAGCCGGCGTCCTGAGGGGAGCCACTCAAACGCAGAGGACAGGACATGTGAGGGGTCCTGTAAAATACTGCCAGCTGCCCTTAGCATCTGCTGGTCGCATACGGTGGAGAGGGCTCTGACAGGGAGTCCAATAATTTTGGAACAGACTTTGGCTGTGCTCTGCAGGCGGATTCTGTTCTGAAGGCTGATGGAGTCATTAAATGGTATAAGTCAATCGTGGTCAGCGGAGGAACGAGCCTTTCCTTTGTTGTGGTCACGGGCACGTATGTCAGAGACCTAATGTCATAACCAATAACACGGTGCAGGGCCATACATTACCAGTGGAGTTTGAATTACATGCACATCTGATTTTACTGCTTTAATGCCAACTAAATGGTTGCAAGGGAGGAGACGGTGATTGTTCCTATTAGTGGGGCTGGAGTGATGAGATGTTTGTGAGCTCACTGATACCAGGAACCACAGACCACCTTGCCCAGAGGACAATGTAGCAACAGTGAACAGACACAGTATTCAAAAACTTCAAATAGTCTTTGAGATTTACCATTCGGCACGTACACCTGGAGACAGAAAGGTTGTCTGCTTGCTCCGTGTCAGTTTAAAGATGCCGCCATCTTGCTATTTCCAGATCCAATCTGGTCTTCATTCAGTGCGTGGACCAGATGACCAGGGGAAGGGTGCGTAGCCTGGTCGGAGATGTTGCATGCCATTACTTCCTACAAGGTGAAACCAAGTGGCAGTTCAAGCGACAGCATGACATCATTCCCAGACCAGCTCAATGTGTCCACGCATGATTTGATACGGAGAACACCAATGTGCCTTCTCAGGCTCCTGTCACCCCTGATGCTATTGCTACCTCAGGTTGATACCAGAAGATACACTTAATGACTACCGATCTAGGGCACTAATGTCCCTGGTGTCTCAGGGCTTTGAGAGGTTGGTTATTTTGAAGACAGCAGCACATCCGCACACATAGAATGTGGTACAGTACAGTGCAGGAACAGGCCCATCCTACATTCGTAAGAAGGAACCACTACAATTTGCCTAGCGCCACATTAGATCAACAAGGTATGCAATCTCTCTGACACTCCACTCTACATTGGAACACTTGGACAATAAAAACACATACGTCAGACAGTTGTTCATAGACTACAGCTCGGCATTCGACACCATCATCCCCTCCAAACTGAGTCTCTGCGAATCCCTTTGCCACTGGATCCTCAACTCCCTCATCAACGGAACACAATTAGTACAAATTAGCAACAACACTTCCTCCCTGATAACCATCAACACTGAGGCACCTCAAGGCTACATGCTCAGCCTTCTGCTCTATTCTTTGAGACTTCAGAGTTTAGCTTTAGATATACAGCCCTTCAGCCCACCAAGTCCGTGCTGACCAGCGATCACCCCGTGCAGTTACACTATCCTACACATTAAGGACGATTTACAAATTACGGGCCTCACTCTCTGCTCACAACTATTTCTAATCCACGTATAAATATGCTGACAACACCACCATTGTTGGACGCATTACAGGTAATGATGAGTCAGAAGAGGAAAGTCGATCATCTGACTGAATGGTGCCAGAACACCAACCTTGCTCCCAACGTCTAGAAATTCTACAGATGTAGAGAGCATATTGACTGGTTACATCGCAGCCTGGTTCGGCAACTCGAACAACCAGGAATGAAGGAGTTTACACAAAGTGGCGAGCACTGCCCGGTCCATCACAGACACTGACCTCCCCACCATCAAAGGGATCTACAGGGGGCGCTGCTTTTAAAAAGGCAGCCAGCATCATCAAAGATCCCTGGCCACACTCTCATAACGCTACTGCCATCAGTAAGAAGGTGCAGGAGTCAGAAAGCCATGACCTCCAGGTTCAGGAACATCTTCTTCACAACAACCATCAGGCTATTCAATCCTAAAAAAAACAACTAATATTAGACTCTTGATCGATCCGCTCATGTGTCAAGGTTTAAATCCTGATCTCTGCATATACCTTGTGACACCCTTGCACTTTTTATACCTGCACCTTCTCTGTGGCTGTAATAATGTTCTGCGCTCTGTTTCCATTCTCATTTGCACTACCTGTCGCACTCATATTTGGTATGATTTGCCTGGATTACACACAGAATAAAGTTCCCCATCAAATGGTCAAAGTTCAAAAACACTTTATTTGTCCCCGTGGGGCAATTTACAAAGGCATGTAGATCAGTACAAAAACTATTGGGGGTGGGGGGGGGGGATTAGCAGGGTGAGCAGCGGGACAGGGGTTGTTGGGAGTTGAGGAGCTGAACAGCCTTGGGGCCAAAGGTTGCCCTTCTCTGTGTCCTACAGCCTGGGCAGCGAAGCCGGCGTCCTGAGGGGAGCCACTCAAACGCAGAGAACAGGACATGTGAGGGGTCCTGTAAAATACTGCCAGCTGTCCTTAGCATCTGCTGGTCGCATACGGTGGAGAGGGCTCTGACAGGGAATCCAATCATTTTGGAACAGACTTTGGCTGTGCTCTGCAGGCGGATTCTGGTCTGAAGGCTGATGGAGTCATTAAATGGTATGTCAATCATGGTCAGCGGAGGAACGAGCCTTTCCTTTGTTGTGGTCACGGGCACGTATGTCAGAGACCTAATGTCATAACCAATAACACGGTGCAGGGCCACACATTACCAGTGGAGTTTGAATTACATGCACATCTGATTTTACTGCTTTAATGCCAACTAAATGGTTGCAAGGGAGGAGACGGTGGTTGTTCCTATTAGTGGGGCTGGAGTGATGAGATGTTCGTGAGCTCACTGATACCAGGAACCACAGACCACCTTGCCCAGAGGACAATGTAGCAACAGTGAACAGACACAGTATTCAAAATCTTCAAATAGTCTTTGAGATTTACCATTCGGCACGTACACCTGGAGACAGAAAGGTTGTCTGCTTGCTCCATGTCAGTTTAAAGATGCCGCCATCTTGCTATTTCCAGATCCAATCTGGCGCCAGGTCTTCATTCAGTGCGTGGACCAGATGACCAGGGAAAGGGTGCGTAGCCTGGTCGGAGATGTTGCATGCCATTACTTCCTACAAGGTGAAACCAAGTGGCAGTTCAAGCGACAGCATGACATCATTCCCAGACCAGCTCAATGTGTCCACGCATGATTTCATACGGAGAACACCAATGTGCCTTCTCAGGCTCCTGTCACCCCTGATGCTATTGCTAACTCAGGTTGATGCCAGAAGATACACTTAATGACTACCGATCTAGGGCACTAATGTCCCTGGTGTCTCAGGGCTTTGAGAGGTTGGTTATTTTGAAGACAGCAGCACATCCACACACATAGAATGTGGTACATTACAGTGCAGGAACAGGCCCATCCTACATTCGTAAGAAGGACCCACTACAATTTGCCTAGCGCCACATTAGATCAACAAGGTATGCAATCTCACTGACTCCACTCTACATTGGAACACTTGGACAATAAAAACACATACGTCAGACTGTTGTTCATAGACTACAGCTCGGCATTCGACACCATCATCCCTTCCAAACTGAGTCTCTGCGAATCCCTTTGCCACTGGATCCTCAACTCCCTCATCAACGGAACACAATTAATACAAATTAGCAACAACACTTCCTCCCTGATAACCATCAACACTGGGGCACCTCAAGGCTACATGCTCAGCCTTCTGCTCTATTCTTTTAGACTTCAGAGTTTAGCTTTAGATATACAGCCCTTCAGCCCACCGAGTCCGTGCTGCCCAGCGATCACCCCGTGCAGTTACACTATCCTACACATTAAGGACGATTTATAAATTACGGGCCTCACTCTCTGCTCACAACTATTTCTAATCCACGTGTAAATATGCTGACAACACCGCCATTGTTGGACGCATTACAGGTAATGATGAGTCAGAAGAGGAAAGTCGATCATCTGACTGAATCAGGCATTGATCTCCCCACCATCAAAGGGATCTCCAGGGGGCGCTGCTTTAAAAAGGCAGCCAGCATCATCAAAGATCCATGGCCACGCTCTCATATCACTACTGCCATCAGTAAGAAGGTGCAGGAGTCAGAAAACCATGACCTCCAAGTTCAGGAACAGCTTCTTCCCAACTACCATCAGGTTATTCAATCCCAAAAACACCAACTGATACTAGACTCTTGATCGATCCTCTCACGTCCCAAGGTTTAAATCCTGATCTCCGTATCTACATTGTGACACTCTTGCCCATTTTATTTCTGCACCTTCTCTGTCGCTGTGATACTGTTCTGCGCTCTGTTTCCTTTCTCATTTGCACTACCTGTCGCACTCATTTTTGGTATGAATTGCCTGGATTACACACAAAATAGAGTTCCCCATCAATTGGTAATTAAATGGTATAAATCAATCGTGATCAGGGAGGAACGAGCCTTTCCTTTGTTGTGGTCACGGGCACGTATGTCAGAAGCCTAATGTCATAACCAATGACACGATGCAGGGCCACACAATACCAGTGGAGTTTGAATTACAGGCTGATCTGATTTTAGTGATTTAATGCCAACTAAATGGTTGTAAGGGAGGGGAAGGTTGTTGTTGCTATTAGTGGGGCTGGAGTCATGAGATGTTTGCGAGCTCACTAATACCAGGAACCACAGACCACCTTGCCCAGAGGACAATGTAGCAACAGTGAACAGACACAGTATTCAAAATCTTCAAATAGTCTTTGAGATTTAGCATTCGGCACGTACACCTGGAGGCAGAAAGGTTGTCTGCTTGCTCCGTGTCTGTTTAAAGATGCCGCCATCTTGCTATGTCCAGACCCAATCTGGCGCCAGGTCTTCATTCAGTGCGTGGACCAGATGACCAGGGAAAGGTTGTGTAGCCTGGTTAGGAGATGATGCATCTCCCTAATAACCATCAACACTGGGGCACCTCAAGTCTACATGATCAGCCTTCTGCTCTATTCTTTTAGACTTCAGAGTTTAGCTTTAGATGTACAGCCCTTCAGCCCACCGAGTCCGTGATGACCAGTGATCACCCCATGTATTAACAAGATCCTACACATTAGAGATGATTTACAAATTATGGGCCTCATTCTTTGCTCACGACTGTAGTCGGACGCAGTTTCTAATCCACGTTTAAATATGCTGACAACATCACCATTGTTGGACGCATTACAGGTAATGATGAGTCAGAGGAGGGAAGTCGATCATCCTCAAGTGCCCGCTTCAAGCGACGGCGTTGTCGAGTCCCCGCTACCCGCCCGGGCCCAGACGCCCGCACCATCACCGGAATACAACCGCCAGCAGGCAGCTTCTTGTCCGCCTCCTCCCGCATCTCCTCCAGGGGCCGCTCCAACCGATGGCGCCATCCACGACCTCCTTCTCCCACTCCACCAGCTTGTGCGCGCCTCCCACCACCGCGCTGCCCGCCAGGAGGTACAGTCCCAGCTCCCGCCACCGCGCTGCCCGCCGGGAGGTACAGTCCCAGCTCCCGCCACCGCGCTGCCCGCCGGGAGGTACAGTCCCAGCTCCCGCCACCGCGCTGCCCGCCGGGAGGTACAGTCCCAGCTCCTGCCGGGCCCCAGCCTCCGCCACTCGCCGGCAATCAGCGCTGCACGCACAGGGCACTGGTAAATGGCTTTCGCCACCAACGGGTCCACGGAGGGGAATGGGTGTGGAGGCGGAGTGGGGGAGGGGAGAGTGGGGGGAGGAGAGAGTGGGCAGAGGGGGTGGAGGGGGAGGTGGTGGAGGAGAGGGGGGTGGAGAGGAGGGGGATGGAGGGGAGGTGGGTGGGTGGGTGGGGGGAGGGCAGGGTGAGGCGGTGTGGGGGAGGGGAGGGTGGGGGAAGGGGGAGTGGGGTTGGGGAGAGTGGGGGTGGGGGGAGGGGAGAGTGGTGGTGAGGGGAGTGGGGGTGGGGGGTGTGAGGAGGTGGGGGCAGGGGAGCGGGGTATGGGGGGAGTAGGGGTGGGGGAGATGGGGGCAGGGGAGCGGGGTATGGGGGGAGTAGGGGTGGACGGTGATGGGGGTGGGAGCAGGGGCTAGGGAGGGGGTAGTAGGGGCGGAGGAGTGGGGGTGGGGTAGGGGGGTTGGAGTGGGTCAGTGGGACGGAGGAGGGGGGGATTAGGTGGATTGAGGGGGGGTTTTGTGGGTGCTAGACCAATAAAGGAGAGGCTTTGAGTCCACGGCTCGCTCTGGCTGCAGCGCTGGCACCACGGGGCCCAGGTCAGTGAAAACCCCTCCCTGTCCCCCCTCTAGGAGGAGTGGGCCCAACGGGTCCACTTGGTCTAGTCTCCTTTAAACTGTTCCCCTCTCACCTATGCCCCTTCCAGTCTTTGACATTTCCACCCTACGAAATTAATTCTGACTGTCCACTACAGCAAGTCCACAGATGATGTCATCGCATTAGCCCTACAATCATCCATCCATTGTGATCATGGCTGATCATCCACAATCAGTAACCCGTGCCTGCCTTCTCCCCATATCCCTTGATTCTACTAGCCCCTAGAGCTCTATCTAACTCTCTTTTAAATTCATCCAGTGAATTGGCCTCCACTGCCCTCTGTGGCAGAGAATTCCATAAATTCACAACTCTCTGGGTGAAAAAGTTTTTTCTCACCTCAGTTTTAAATGGCCTCCCCTTTATTCTTAGACTGTGGCCCCTGGTTCTGGACTCCCCCAACATTGGGAACGCATGCATCTAGCTTGTCCAGTCCTTTTATAATTTTATACATCTCCATAAGATCCCCTCTCATCCTTCTAAACTCCAGTGAATACAAGCCCAGTCTTTCCAATCTTTCCTCATATAATAGTCCCGCCATCCCGGGGATTAACCTAGTGATCGTATGCTGCACTGCCTCAATAGCAAGGATGTCCTTCCTCAAATTAGGAGACCGAAACTGCACACAATACTCCTAGATGTAGTCTCACCAGGGCCCTATACAACTGCAGAAGGACCTCTTTACTCCACTACATCCACTGGCTCTCCTTCATCCATTTCACTTGTCACATCCTCAAAAAAATCCAGAAGATCAGTCAAGCCGGATTTTCCCTTCATATATCCATGCTGACTTGGACCAATCCTTTTACTGCTATCCAAATGCGCTGTTATTACCTCTTTAATAATTGACTCCAGCATCTTCCCCACCACTGATGTTAGGCTAGCTGGTCTCTAATTCATCGTTTTCTCTCTCGCCTTCTTGAAAAGTGGAATAACATTAGCTACCCTCCAATCCACAGGAGCTGATCCTGAATCTATAGAACATTGGAAAATGATCACCAATGCATCCACGATTTCAAGAGCCACCTCCTTGAGAACCCTGGCATGCAGACCATCCGGCCCTGGGGATTTATCAGTCTTCAGTCCCATCAGTCTACCCAATACTATTTCTCACCAAATGCAAATTTCTTTCAGTTCCTTTGTCTCCCTAGATCCTCCATCCTCTAGTACATCTGGGAGATTATTTGTGTCTTCCTTAGTGAAGACGGATCCGAAATATCTGTTCAACTCTTCTGCCATTTCCTTGTTACCCATAATAATTTCATCCCTTTCTGCCTTATAGACAATAGACAATAGACAATAGGTACAGGAGGAGGCCATTCGGCCCTTCGAGCCAGCACCGCCATTCAATGTGATCATGGCTGATCATTCTTAATCAGTACCCCGTTCCTGCCTTCTCCCCATACCCCCTGACTCCGCTATCCTTAATAGCTCTATCCAGTTCTCTCTTGAATGCATTCAGAGAATTGGCCTCCACTGCCTTCTGAGGCAGAGAATTCCACAGATTCACAACTCTCTGACTGAAAAGGTTTTTCCTTATCTCAGTTCTAAATGGCCTACCCCTTATTCTTAAACTGTGGCCCCTTGTTTCAGGACTCCCCCAACATTGGGAACATGTTTCCTGCCTCTAACGTGTCCAACCCCTTAATAATCTTATACGTTTCGATGCCTTCAAGGGACCCACATTTGTCTTTACTATTCTATTTCTCTTAATATACCTAAGGAAGCTTTTGCTATCCTTCTTTATATTCTTGGCCAGCTTCCCCTCGTACTTCATCTTTTCAGCCCGTATTGCCCTTTTTGTTACCTTCTGTTGTCTTTTGAAAGTTTCCCAATCCTCTCGCTTCCCGCTACTCTTTGCTATGTTATCCATCTTTTCTTTTAGTTTTATTCCATCCGTAACTTCCCTTGTCAGCCAGGGTTGCCTATTACTCCCCCTGAGAATCTTTCTTCCTCTTTGGAATGAAATGATCCTGCATCTTCTGGATTATGCCCAGAAATTCCTGCCATTGCCGTTCCACCATCATTCCTGCTGGGATCCTTTTCCAGTCGACCTTAGCCAGCTCCTCTCTCATGTCTTCATAGTCCCCTTTGTTCAACTGCAAGACTGACACTTCCGATTTAACCTTCTCCCTCTGAAATTGCAGATTAAAACTAATCATATTATGGTAACTATCTCCAAGTGCTTCCTTTACCTTGAGTTCCCTTATTAAATCTAGTTCAGTGGACAACACTAAATCTAGAATTGCCTCCTCTTCTGGTAGTCTCCAGTACAAGCTGCGCAGGCTCCAGTACAAGGTAGATGAGGTAAAAAATAAGACTTTTGGTGCATTGGCCTTCATCAGTCAGGGTATTGAGTGTACAAGTTAGAATGTTATGTCAGAGTGGGACAAGGTGTTAGAGAGGCCACATTTGGAGTTTTGTGTTCTGTTTTAGTCACCCTGCTGCAGTAGAATGTCATTAAGCTGGAGACTGAGCAGAGAAGATTTACGAGGTTGTTTCCGGGACATGAGTATAGTTTAGTTTGGTGTCACATGTACCAAGGTGCAATGGAAAGATTTTATTGTTGCGTACTATCCAGTCAGTGAAAAGACTATGCATGTTTACCACATGTTCACAATCAAGCTGCCCACACTACAGTGCAAGGTGGAGACCAGAAAAGTCCGTTTTAAGATAGTCTCTACAACTAAGTAGACGGTAGCTCCGGACCACTCTCTAGTTGGTGATAGGATGGTTCCGTGACTGCAGCAGGGTAGAAAATATCCCTGAATCTGAAGATGGCCTCAGCTATTGGGGAAGGTTGTACAGGCTCGGACTTTATTTCCTGGTACTCAGGAGGCTGAGGGGTAATTGTGTAGAGGTGTATAAAATCATGAGGGGAATACATAGGGTGAAAGCACATTCTTTTACCCAGGGTAAGGGAATCAAGAACCATTGGACATAGATCAAATGTGAGAGAGGGAATGTTTAATAGGAACCAGAGGAGCAACTTTTTCACTTGGAGGATGTTGGATGCACAGAACAAGGTGCCAGGAGTGCAGGAAGAGGAAGTGTCTATCATGCTGAGGCCAGGCACCAGCTCTCAGACATCTCTTCATACCTACCCTTTGACCAGGACCCCACAGTTGAAGACTAGGCCATCATCTTCTAGACTGTTTCTGATCTCATTACCCCAGCCATCTCCTTCACACAGCCTCTTATCAATTTTATTGATCTCCAGCCCTGCATTTCTATCTCCTTTCCAATGTCCATAAACAGGACTGCTCTAGCAGACCCATTAACCCTGCCTGCTCCAACTCCACAGAACTTTCTCCCAAATGCTTTGATTCCATCCAATTCCCCCTTGTCCAGTCCCTCTGACCTACATCTGAGACAGCCCACACACCTTTCAACTCTTGACAAACTTTCAATTTCCAAGCCCCCTTTGCCTCATCTCTATCACGGATGCCCAGTCCCTTTATACATCCATCCCTCACCTGGAAGGTCTTCCTTGAACAGAGACACAATCAATTTCCATCTATAAACACCCATCACTACCTGTCAGAATTTATTCTCACACTCAAATTCTTGTTCAACTCCTTTCACTGTCTCCATGGGGAAGATGCTGGAGTCAATTATAAAAGACGAAATTGCGGAGCATTTCAATAGTAGTAACAGGATTGTTCCGAGTCAGCATGGATTTACGAAGGGAAAATCATGCTTGACTAATCTTCTGGAATTCTTTGAGGATGTAACTAGGAAAATTGACAGGGGAGAGCCGGTGGATGTGGTGTACCTTGACTTTCAGAAAGCCTTTGACAAGGTTCCACATAGGAGATTAGTGGGCAAAATTAGAGCACATGGTATTGGAGGTAGGGTACTGACATGGATAGAAAATTGGTTGACAGACAGAAAGCAAAGAGTGGGGATAAATGGGTCCCTTTCAGAATGGCAGGCAGTAACTAGTGGGGTACCGCAAGGCTGGGTGCTGGGACGGCAGCAATTTACAATATACATTAATGACTTGGATGAAGGGATTAAAAGTACCATTAGCAAATTTGCAGATGAAACAAAGCTGGGTGGTAGTGTGAACTGTGAGGAAGATGCTATGAGGTTGCAGGGTGCCTTGGACAGGTTGTGTGAGTGGGCGGATGCATGGCAGATGCAGTTTAATGTGGATAAGTGTGAGGTTATCCACTTTGGTGGTAAGAATAGGAACGCAGAGTATTATCTGAATGGTGTCAAGTTAGAAACAGGGGACGTACAACGAGATCTGGGTGTCCTAGTGCATTAGTCACTGAAAGGAAGCATGCAGGTACAGCAGGCAGTGAAGAAACCCAATGGAATGTTGGCCTTCATAACAGGAGGATTTAAGTATAGGAGCAAAGAGGTCCTTCTGCAGTTGTACAGGGCCCTAGTGAGACCGCACCTGGAGTACTGTGTGCAGTTTTGGTCTCCAAATTTGAGGAAGGAAATTCTTGCTATTGAGGGCGTGCAGCGTAGGTTTACTAGGTTAATTCCCGGAATGGCAGGACTATCATATGTTGAAAGACTGGAGCGACTAGGCTTGTATACACTGGAATTTAGAAGGATGAGAGGGGATCTTATCGAAACATATAAGATTATTAAGGGGTTGGACACGTTAGAGGCAGGAAACATCTTCCCAATGTTGGGGGAGTCCAGAACAAGGGGCCACAGTTTAAGAATAAGGGATAGGCCATTTAGAACTGAGATGAGGAAAAACTTTTTCAGTCAGAGAGTTGTGAATCTATGGAATTCTCTGCCTCAGAAGGCAGTGGAGGCCAATTCTCTGAATGCATTCAAGAGAGAGCTAGATAGAGCTCTTAAGGATAGCGGAGTCAGGGGGTATGGGGAGAAGGCAGGAACGGGGTACTGATTGAGAATGATCACCCATGATCACATTGAATGGCGGTGCTGGCTCAAAGGGCCGAATGGCCTCCTCCTGCACCTATTGTCTATTGTCTATTGAAGGTGTAGCCATGGACACCTGCCTTGGCCCCAGCTACGCCTGCCTTTTTGTGGGTTACGTTGAATAGTCCTTGTTCAAACACGGCCTGGCACCATCCCCCACTCTTACTCCACTACATCAACGACTACATTGGGGTTGACTCTTGCACCCATGCAAAACTTGTTGATTTAATTCACTTTAACATTAACTCCGCCCTGCCCTCAAAATCACTGGAACTATCTCTGCTACCACTCTGCATTCTCGATCTCTTTGTCTCCATCATGGGGAATAGACTCCACCTGATGAACTGAATGCTTTTTATGCCCGCTTTGTGCAGAGGCCAACAGGACGGTGACACCTGGGCCTTCAGACTCCAGTGTGCCCATCCATAGGGTGGCTGGTGCAGAGGTTAGATCAGCCTTCCTGGGGGTAAACCCACGAAAAGCAACTGGCCCAGAGAGAGTTACTGGCCTTGTCCTTAGTAGCTGCATGGACATCCCTAACCCCTATTCTGTTCTGAGGTGCCCACCTACTTCAAGAAGACCACCATCATCACATTGCCAAAGAAATGCAAGAGATCATGCCTAAACGACCACTGTCCAGTGGCCTTGACATCCACTCTAGACCACTTCATTTCTAACTGCCGGGGGGCATCAACCATCTCAACTTTTCCACTTCCTCTACCTACTCCAACCTCTCCCCCTGCTCACTCTGCAGCAACCCCGACATTATCATCAAACCCACCAACAAAGAAGGTGCCCTGGTAGTCTGGTGGACAGATTCATGAATAGGAACGGTTTAGAGGGATCTAGGCCAAAGGTGGGCAAATATTACCAGATTAGCTGGGTCACATTGTTTGACATGGATGAGATGGGCTGAAGGGCCTGTTTTAGTGCTGTATGAATCTGACTATAAGTAAGTCCCAGTCATTATTGGGGATGTTAAAGTCACCCACTACGACAAACCTGTTACTTTTGCATCGTTCGGTAATCTACGAATCTGTTCCTCTATTTCCCGCTACCTATTGAGAGCCTACAATACAATGCCATTAGACTGATTGCACCCTTCCTAGTTTTAACCTCTACCCGTATTCCCTCTATGAAGGAACCCTCCAGATATAGATCAGTTACGGATATGGGCAGAGAAATGGCAGATGGAGTTTAATACAGTCAAGTGTCAGGTGTTGCATCTGACAGGTCAAATATTATGGGAAGGTGCTTAAAGTGTTGGAGTAATTCAGCAGGCCGGGCAGCACCTCAGGAGAACAAAGATAGATGCCATTTCAATCTAGACCCAGGCTGAAAAAGGGTCCCGAACCGAAACGTCACCTGTCTACATTCTTCAGGGATATCCGGCCCGCTGAGTTACTCCAGTACATTTGTGTCTTTTTAGTTAAGCAGTGTCTGTAGCTCCTTGTGGTAAAGTAAGGGGAAAGTACATAACACTTTGAATTTGTATTCACCTCCCCTCTCACACTGGTTCCCATTTCACCCGACCTTACTCTCTTATCCCTTCTTGAACTTTCCGTCCTATTAATTCAGGAGTCTTTCGTAACTTTTCATGTACTCTCTTTCCCTTTAACTCCATCCTTGTACTCCCAATTTGTCAACTGATGATGTATCGATCCCAGACCTATCAGGCCTCAATGTGATGGTGGGAGACCACTGGGAGAATGTGTCTCCGCTTCTGAATGGATGAAGGCCAAAGCTGTTCCTGGTATAGCTCTTTCACGAGTATCTAACTGTTCAGCTTGTTCTACAGTTGCCGCACTCCGAGAGTTATCAGTTTACAACACCAGAGGGAGCTCTTTCTCCGTGTGACCTTGCTTGTCCTGTTCCCACCACCTGAGACAAAATCTTTGCTTGTGTTATTTCACATCCCACCTGTGTCCTCAGTCTGATAACTCTGGGGCTGCATCATTATATTTCAGACACTGCCAGGTTGAGACACCAATCCTGTTGGTATACCTCCAGCAGAAGTCACACCAACAGTATTACACTTCCGTAGATAGACACAACATGCTGGAGTAACTCTGCGGGACAGGCAGCATCTCTGGAGAGAAGGAACGGGTGACGTTTCGGGTCGAGATTATTCTTGAGGAGATGCTGCCTGTCCCGCTGATTTACTCCAGCATTTTGTGTCTATCTTCGGTTTAAACCACCATTTGCAGTTCCTTCCTACCTAAATATTACCCTGGCCTTTGATTCTGGAGAAGATGAATTATTGATTTCTCCTATTCTGTCTGGTGCTTTTAGAAACCTCTCAGAGGCTCTAATGAATTTGTAGTGCAGATATGTAAATGTATTTCTCCATGCCCTGTGATGAAAGGTTGCATATTGAGGGGTGACCACACTAAATACAGGTCTGACTGTGTTAAGGCACATTACAACTATCATTCAAAAACTTCACATTATGAACAAAAGCCAATTAATCTGCAAAGCACCACGTCTTTGGGATGTCAGATGAAACCAGAGCACCCAGAATAAAGCCATACAATCACACAGAGAACGTACAAACTGTACAAACAGCACCAGTAGTCAGGATGGAACCTAAGTCTCTGGCATTGCAAGGCGGCATCTCTACTGATGCGCTACTGTGCTGCCTGAGTTGTCCTCTTGTTTGGTAAACATGGTTTCTTACCATTTGTCATAGATGGATCTTTTACCTGCATCTTTCTACGAGCTGTTTATCCACTCTTGCTTCTTCTTCTCCCACACAGAAAAAAGATAGAATTCTCCTGGTCCACACTTTTCAGCCCACCACCCTCTACATCCAACATATCATTGTCCAACATTTCTGTCACGTCCAACGTGATCCCACCACCAGTCACATCTTCCCATCTCTTCCCCTTTCCACCTTCTTCAGCAACTCTTGGGTCAACCTTTGGCTCTTCTACTTGCCTGCTTCAGTGTTTTCTTCCTTGATTTATATTCCTCAGAGGCCCTATCTAACTTTATCTTCTGAAACTTTGCATGCACTTTTTTTGTTTGAGTAAATATACAACCTCTTTGGTCATCCAATGTTGCCTTACTTTGCCATTCATATCATTCCTTCTCACTAGAACATGCCAGTCCAGAACTTAGATCAACTGGCCTTTAAATAATTCCCACATCGTACCCGAAAACTGCCCCCAATGTATGCTCCTGAGTTCCTGCCAAAATATAATTTGCCTTACTCCAATTTAATACCTTTCCACAAGGTCCAGACTTATCCCTGTTCAAAATAACCTTAAAACCTATGGAGTTCAGGTCTGTCCTCAAAATGCTCTTCCACCAGTCACCTGACCAGGCTTGTTTCCCAACACAAGGTCCCTTCTCGGATTGCTCTATCCACATACTGTTTATAGAAACCCTCTTGGACAAACCTTACAAATTCTGCCCCGTCTATGCTTTTGGCACTGAACAAGTGCCGGTCAATATTGGGGAAGTTAAAGTCACCCACTAAGACAGGCTTGTTGCTTTGGCATATTTCGGTAATCTGTCTACATATCAGTTCCTCCATCTTCCACTGGCTATTGGGGGCCCCGAAGATGGGTAGGTCAAACACAATCCCATTAGAGTGTTTGTATCTTCCTTTTATTTAGGTTCTACCCATATCGCCTCAGTGGACAAACGCTCCAGTATGTCGTCTCTGAGTGCCGCCATGATATTCTCCCTGATTAATAAAGAAACTCCTCCACCTCTTTTCCCTCACATTGGACCCCTGGAACGTTGAGCAACCTGTGGCATTCCTCTTGCAATCATGGTTCCCGATGGCTACAACTTCACAGTCCTGAGTACCGATCCATACCCTGTTCATATGCTTTTGCCACATTACCCCTTGCATTGAAATAAACTTCACCATCAGCTTTGTGACATTCCTTAACCTTTCTCTGTCTGTCCTTCCTTTTGAGAATTACTGATCGTAACTTCTACCTTCCAATCAGCCCTTCCAATTGCTGGTCTACACTCAGGTTCCCACCTTCCTGCCACTCTCGTTTAAATCCAAGCAGCTTTGTGGATTCCCTCACTCTAGCAGGAACATGTCAGTCCTGAACTTGCCCTGTATCACTTCTAGAAGCCTCCCACGTCCATGCCTAGATGTTCCTCGAGAAGGAGGATGCAGTATCCATGGCCACTTTCCAGTCCACTGGGCACTGAAGGAACTTGTTTGGGAATGTGTTGAAAGGTGGTTGGTAAATGTAAACATGAAATAGTGGAGGAGATAACGAAGCTTGTTTTCCCTTCTGTGAGAAGTTACAACAGATCACCCGCACCCCCTACCGCTAGTGGCATTGAAATGTTACTGTAAACGGGCGGCTTAAATTGACTCGGAGAGGGGATGGTGGCGCGGGCTGCCTAAAAGGTGAGATAGAATAATGTCAAGATGCCTTTGTATTGTGTTTGACTTGTATTAACCATTTGTTGTTGAATAAGATTAACATAAGCAAAGAGTATGTTATGACTAATGAAATAATTGGTACCCATATGGTTAATAGAATATTTATTCACAAAAAGCTGGAGTAACTCAGCAGGTCAGGCAGCATCTCGGGAGAGAAGGAATGGGTGACGTTTCGGGTCGAGACCCTTCTTCAGTAGAGTAGCATCTAAAAAAAACAAAAGTTGTTTACTACACAGTATAACTGTCGGCTAATTCTACTGTGAAGTCAGAGAACTGGTGGGCAGTTTACTGCTGCCATCTCTCCATGATATCATGCAATAAAATCTCGAAGCAAATCTGCAAAGTCTCTGCTTTTCATTTTCCATTCATTTTCTTCTAAATTAATTTCTTCCACAGAATTTGGCGTAGTCGGCAGGATCCTAATTGTAACGGGATTCAAACGAATACAAGGGGAAATGAAATAAAATAGTTCCCACCGAAAGTGGGACATGGGGGCTTCGCAGAAAGAAGGGAGAGCCCCCGGGCAACCGAGCTTAACCGGCTGGTGACTCACGCTTAGCCAAGAGACCTGTGGGGTGAGGCGAAATAGCGGAGAAGATCATTTACTTACGCTGGGCAGAGGATAAATTGAAGCCGGTGCCGTAGCGCGCTATAAAAATTGAAAGGCGACTTTGAGGTTTGCGTTCAGAATAAAACCGGCATATGGAAGCTCATAGGCTACCATGAAAGATGGGATTACAGTTCCTCCTGGAGAAAATGGTGATTGGAGGACAAATGATGATCAGCAGGCTCAGGGAAATGAGTCCCTCACTCACTGATTGGCACATAGAGGAAAGGAGGCCATAATGAGGGGAGCAAGAAAACACAGTGAAACATAGGGGAGGTGGTGATATGTTTGCAAAACAAAGACCAGACGATCCCAAATTTAATAACCCGGTTTAAAAGTAAGTGGGAGGAACATGCTGGGATGCCCAAAGCTGAAAATGGGCCTTTAGCTGTACAAACTTGAGTAAATTGTTTGCTGCCCCGACAGGCTCAAGCTTTTAAATTGGTTAATCTAGAATGGCAAAATAAGTCATGGGAAAATGTGATAACAGCGCTTGTGATCATGGAAAGGGAGGGGCTGTTTGCACAAGCCAGAGAGCTGAAACCCAAATCATCGGGCCAGTATTACACGGGAAGAGGAGGAAGTTGTAGAGGTAGGGGCCGAGGAAGGGGACAAGGGCAAATAAAAGATACAACATCAGGTAAATGCTGGAGATGTGGTAAGAAAGTGCATTGGGCTCGAGATTGCAGGTGTTCGTTTAGAGCCCCACAGCAACGAAGGGGATCCAGCCCCTGCCCCCTTCTCATTCTGTGACCCCTTCCTATCCAATCCTAATCCATCAGCATAGGGACGCCGTGGAGGTAAGGTGGTACAGGCGGCTGTGATCAGATTGTCTAAATCAATGGAAGAAGAACCCATGGCTGCAGTCAAGATAGGTCACTGCCATTTAGACCTTCTGGTCGATACCGGAGCCACTATGTCCTCTATGCCCCCCCCCCCCCCCCCCCCCCTCTGTGGACATCCCCGTCAGTCAGGCAAATATTAATACCATTGGGGTTGCCGGTGTCCCCATGATAGAACCTTTATCAGAACCCACTCGTGTTCAGGTAAATGGCAGGCCACTTACTGATACTTTTATAATCTCTAGAACAGCCCCACTCCCGTTATTAGGAAGACATGCTCTGTGCAAACTGGGAGCAGTCTTACACTGCACTGCTGACAACATACTGACGGCACCTCTAATGCACTCACATCAATTGCGAAATTTAATGAAGGAGGAAGAACAAGGGCAAAAGATGCCCATCCTATATTGTTGGCAATTGAGTAGCAATCCATACAGTCAATTAATTAATCAGATGCATTGTGCCATGCAAAGAGTGCAGGATTTAAAAGGCCAGTATTTACAGTATCTTGTTGAACCCAGCCAAGAACATAAGCGAAGGCATTGTACTGCATTATAGATGCGCCTCCCTCATCCCGGATACCAGAAAAGAGTCTCCCCCTGGTTGACCTCCAGCAACAGCGAAGGAAATAGGAGAAATGATCAAAAGGCTGAAGGACAAACAGTCAATTCGTGTTTAGAAGTTACCAATGGCAGGAGAAATCCAGATTGATTTCTTTAATGACAAAGAAGGAAAGATCACATGGGTCAGAAACGGAATGGGACACTATTTTTGAAAAGCAACAGCCGCCTACTGAGGATCCGTCAAGGTTACCAATGGCTCTGGTCCAAGAACCATCTGAACTATGGGCAAAGCATAAGGATCATGTGGGGCGAATGTGTTCAGACCCTGAACATAAAGTGAATTTTAAAAAAGGGTGCTGCCTTGCCATGTTTAAAACATTATCGCCTGACCCTGGAGGCTGAAGAAGGGATAGCTACAGTCATCATATCTTTATTACAACAAGGAGTATTGTAATACTCCTATTCTGCCAATCCCAAAAGTGGGAAGACATACTGAATGGCGTTTTGTCCAAGACTTGAGAGCTATCAACAGAATAGTGATCCCTATTGCTCTTTTAGTACCTGACACCAATATTATTCTGTCACCTATACTGGCAGAAGCCGACACCTTTACAGTAATTGACCCATGTTCGGCCTTTTTCTCCATACCCCTGCATAAAGACAGCCAGTTCCTGTTTGCTTTTACCTACAAGGATCAACAATACACCTGGACCCGGCTATGCCAGAAGTACACTGAAAGTCTGGCCGTATATACAGCAGCAGGGAAAAGTCTACCTTGATCCAACATGTTGAAGACCTTTTGGTAGCCTCTGTGACAGGTCCTGATTGTAAAGAAGACTCAATTAAATTGCTGCAACATTTGGCAGAAAGAGGGCAAAAAGTATCCCTGGAAAAATGACAGTTCTGCCAGCCTGGTGTACAGTATCTGGGACTTCAGCTGCAAGAAGGCAGAAGGAGACTCGGAAACGATAAAATAAAGGCAATAGAGAACGTCCCGGACCCGAAGGCAAAGAAATACATTCTCTCATTCCTGGGTTATTGCTGCCAACGGATCCATGACTACAGGGAACTAGGTGCAGCATTGCGTTCAGCCACCTTGCAGACTGGGCCATCTAGAGTAGAATGGACTGCAGAAAGTGACCAGGCCTTTAAAAATCTAAAGGGCCTGTCCCACTTATGCGATTTTTTAGGCGACTGCCGGCGACTGTCAAAGTCGTAGCAGATCGCCGAAATTTTCTTTTACCCGACGACAATGACCACGACAATGCCGAGTCAGGTTGAGATTACAGCGTCTTCGGAAACATCGTGAAATTCCCACGCTGTCCGTGCTTCCCAGCGTCCTAATTTTCGCTGAAATCACTGACAAGTTGGTAAGTACTTGAGAGTTTTGCAATATAACAACTTGCCCGGGTTACTTGAAAACCAAGCTTCACGGTAACAAGGCATGAACTGGATTGACTTCCAGTTTACTAATAGCAGTATTAAGAAATTTAATTTTAAAAGTGGTTAAATGGATTTTTGTGCAGAGTGTGGGCATTCTTTGAAAATGTACGGGACATGTATATCTGGTTTCTGGGTTGCATATCTGGGTTGGGAGCCTACTTTAAATGTAATGCTGATGGCCATAAACATCGCAAAAATTCCCACGCTTACCTGACCGTCAAACTGTCGCCTCCAATCTACCTGTCAAATGTCCTCACGGTAAATAAATTGGTTAAACACAAGTATTTTATGGTATCTTCAAATGACTTTACTTAATTTAATATTAAGTGCTTCCAAATGCATCTAAGAGAACATATCAAATCTGGGGACAGCATGCGACAGCGCCCGCTATAAGCAACGGTACCTGGCGACAAGCCAGCTGTCGCTGAGAAATTTCATACCGGTTGATTTCTCAGTGACGCGCCGAGATCCACTACGATTCTTTGAAGACTCCTCACGATCATGCCCACGACACCCCGGCGAACTGTCGGCGACAACCTAGTCGCCTTAAGAATCAGCTAAGTGGGACAGGCCCTTAAAGAACACTGGTTACTGCACTGGGATTGCCAAATTATAAAAAAGTCCTTTCAACTTTATGTAAATGAATCAAAGGGGTCCTGGCTCAAGAACATGGAGGTGGATAAAGACGGGTAGGCTATTATTCCGTGGCTTTACCAGCTGTAGTAAAGGCAACCGCTACGATGATCGAAAAATCAATCCCCATCGTTCTTGATCACCCGTGTGTAGTGACTGCTCCTCATGCCGTTATGTTATTATTGAACTCAGCAGCCACACAGCATTTCACAGCCGCTAGAAGAGCAGGATATGAAGTTATCCTTTTATCACATCCGAACTATACTTATCAGTAATCACCTGCTCTAAACCCAGCTACCTTTGTACCACTGCCAGAAGAAGGATGTGACCATGATGGCCTATTGCTTGTAGAAGCCACTGTGAAAGCGGCTGTGAAATGCTGTGTAGCTGCTTAGTTCAATAATAACATCACAGCTTGAGGAGCAGTCACTACACATGGGTGATCAAGAACGATGGGGATTGATTTTTCTATCATCGGAGCTGTTGCCGCTGCAGCTCGCAAACAGGCTGGACTTACAGAGTCGCCCGACTGATAATCCTGATGTGGTCTTATTTACTGATGGCTCTTCGCACTGACCTAGTGATGACAGATTATTAGCTGGAGATGTGGTGGTCACACCACACCAAGTGCTGGAGGCATATGTTTACCATCCGGAGTGTCCACTCAGGCAGCTCAGCTGTATGCCCTGACTCTTGCCCGCATATTGGCAAAAGATAAAAGTGCTAATATCTACACCAATTCTCGCTATGCTTTTGGGGTTGGACATGTATTTGGGCAGCTATGGAAAAATAGAGGATTCATTACAATAGACAATAGGTGCAGGAGTAGTCCATTCAGCACTTCGAGCCAGCACCGCCATTCAATGTGATCATGGGTGATCATTCTCAATCAGTACCCCGTTCCTGCCTTCTCCCCATACCCTTCTGACTCCACTATCCTGAAGAGCTCTATCTAGCTCTCTCTTGAATGCATTCAGAGAATTGGCCTCCACTGCCTTCTGAGGCAGAGAATTCCACTGATTCACAACTCTGACTGAAAACGTTTTTCCTTATCTCCGTTCTAAATGGCCTACCCCTTATTCTTAAACTGTGGCCCCTGGTTCTGGACTCCCCCAACATTGGGAACATGTTTCCTTCCTCTAATGTGTCCAACCCCTTAATAATCATGTACGTTTCGATAAGATCTCCTCTCATCCTTCTAAATTCCAGTGTATACAAGCCCAGTCGCTCCAGTCTTTCAACATATGACAGTCCCGCCATTCC
The DNA here is from genome assembly GCF_053455715.1 of Rhinoraja longicauda. Lineage (NCBI taxonomy): Eukaryota > Metazoa > Chordata > Chondrichthyes > Rajiformes > Arhynchobatidae > Rhinoraja > Rhinoraja longicauda. The sequence continues at coordinate 23,817,148 of NC_135979.1, forward strand.
GGGAATTAACCTAGTAAACCTACGCTGCACGCCCTCAATAGCAAGATTATCCTTCCTCATATTTGGAGACCAAAACTGCACACAGTACTCCAGGTGAGGTCTCACTCGGGCCCTGTACAACTGCAGAAGGACCTCTTTGCTCCTATACTCAACTCCTCTTGTTATGAAGGCCAATATTCCACTAGCTTTCTTCACTGCCTGCTGTACCTGCATGCTTCCTTTCAGTGACTGATGCACTAGGACACCCAGATGTGCAGATGGTGCAGAAGAGGTTTCCTGGAAAGCTTCCTGGATTAATGGCCATTAGCAATGAGAAGATGTAGGAAAATAACTGCAGATGCTGGTACAAATCGAAGGTATCACAAAATGCTGGAGTAACTCAGCAGGTCAGGCAGCATCTCAGGAGAGAAGGAATGGGTGACGTTTCGGGTTGAGAGCCAATCTGAAGAAGGGTCTCGACCCGAAACGTCACCCATTCCTTCTCTCCTGAGATGCTGCCTGACCTGCTGAGTTACTCCAGCATTTTGTGATACCAGCAATGAGAAGATGTTGGACAAACTTGGATTGTTTTCTCTGGACCATTGGAGTTTGAAGGCAAAACTAATAGAACTAAATAAAATTATGAGAAGCATAGATTCAGTGGACAGTCAGAACATTTTTCCCAAAGATGGAAATATCAAAGACTAGAGGGCATGGCGAGAGTGGCAAAGTTTAAAGGAGATATGTGGGATATGTATTTAACACAGATAGTAGAAGGTGCCTTCAATGCGCTGCCAGGGGTTGTGTCGGGGCAGATACGAGAGTGGTGTTTAAGAGGGTTCTAGATGGGCATATGGATATGTAAGGAATGGAGAGATCTGGATCACATGCCAGAAAAGGAGATTGGTTTAACTTAGCATCCTGTACGGCATAAACATTGTGGGCTATAGGGATTGTTCCTGCCCACTGTTCTATGTTCTGTGGGTGTGGGGAGACCATGGGGAAATGCTAATGAATGGATAATGTCTGGCAGTGAGATGAAAAGAAGGGGACAGTAGAAACTGATAGTTGAGACAACAGAGCTGCCAAAGTGTGGATGAAGAAGCGTGAAGCCATCACTGGAGCTGACTGCAAGACCACCGGAGTCACTGTGTGTGATTGTATCGGCATTTCCCATGAGGAATATTCAATGATTTACTTTCTGTTGCACCCAGAACTGGATTTTATTTTGAAATGCAAGGTGGAAGTGAAGGGAGGTCATAAGTTTTTTGGAGAAGATGCGTTCAGCTACAGAAACAAGGAACTGCAGATGCTGTTTTTCAAAAAAGACACGAAGTGCTGGGGTAACTCAACGGGTGACGCAGCATCTTGAGAATGTGGTTAGGTGATGTTTTGGATCAGGACCCTTCTTGAGAATGATTGTGGGAGGCAGAGAAAGCTGGAAGAGAGAAGATGCAGGACAAAGTCTGGGGGAAGAGTTTTTTGATAAGCAGATGGTTGGACAAACTGTGGTTTTATCAGTTCAACTCTGTTTTATCAGGCATATATTGGGTAGATAGGGGTTTTTTTCAGCATGGCAAATGCTAAAGGGCATAGATTTAGGAGGAGGGGGAGTAATTTTAAAGGAGATATATGGGGCACGTTTTTCATTCACAGTGTGGTGGTGCATGGACTGTGCAGCCAGGCAATTGATGATGTACAATATCACCTATTGTATCATTGGAACACATATTAATCATGCCCAGCATCTTTGCATCTAAATCATTGATATAAACCACAAACAGCAATGGGCCCAGCAATGATCCCTGAGCTATACCGATAGTCACCTGGGCACCTGTGAAAAAAACTCATTGGAGTTGAGATTTTGAGGTGGCAGCCGAGAGGATGTCCCCCAAGTGAGAGATCTAGAAAGAAGAGTCAACATTTCAGAAGCAGAGATTGTACATTCAGGGCAGAAACGAGGAGGACATTTTTTTCTCCCAGATGTTTATTGTTGCTCTTTGGAATGCTCCAACCCAGAGTAGTATAAAGCTGGAGATGGACTGGGAAGCAGGGGTGTGTAGAGACAACGGGGAAGTGGTGTTGAGGCCAGGATTGGAACAGCCATGATCAGGTGTGTGCCTGCAGTGGTGTTTGGAGATACGTGTCCTTCCTCAGCTCTTGTCCTTGCCTCCACCTTGTCCCATGAGGCATCCAGCTCCTTTTCCAGGCTTCTAGTTTGGTCCCAGCCAGCACCCATGGTTCTGGAGCTCCAGGCATGAAGGACTGGACCCATCTGCTCTTTGAATCAAGGTGACATCCTGGTGAATCTCTTCTGTACACCTTCCAACTTAATGACAACCTTCCTACAGTTGGGCAGGCAAAACTTGACATAGTATGCAAGCATGGTCTCACCAATACATACTGCTGCATCATGACAATGAAGGCAAGCAGGCCTTCTTCTCCTTCTTCTTGCGTTTGAGGCAGCAGAAGTTATGCAACATCCTCCAGGCGCTGTAGACAAAGGTGGCAATCCCGAGTGTGTGGCTCTCAGTGTAGGCGGCCAGGGTATAACCAGGGATCTTCAGATGGGAGCTGTCACTTCTGTGAGTCTCTTGGAGCAGGATTGCAGTGACTTTGTGGGTCTGTAGCAGATGTTCAATGATGGTGGTTTTCGCCTTGGTGAGGCCTTTCGCATTCAGCTGCTGCAGGGTGATGCCATCCGGTTCGACATCCATAGGTGCCCACCCTAAGAAGTGCGCATGCTCCGGGTTGGCGCCAAGCTGCAGCCACTGAAGTTGCATTTGGGCTGCAAGCTGTTGTTGTTTGTTCGTTGTTATTTCTGCTATTTCTGCTTCTGCTGTCTCTGTTTGTTGTCGTTCACCTGACTAAGGTCAGCTGACAGGGCTCACCACGAGGAGGTCGACAACGTGAGCCCTACAAGTAAGCCAACACCTTCTTAACTGTTCTGTCCACCTGAAATGTCATTTCCAGGGGACCATGTACCTCAGATCTGTGTTTTGTGTTAACTTCTCCAGGCCTCTACCCTTCACTGTGTAAGTCCTGCCCTGTTTTGATATACCAAAGTGCAACACTTCATACTTGTGGTCTCTGAATGGAGCCTACTGCACAGCTGATGATCAAACAGCTATTGCAAGACCGCAATATGACATTCGCCACCTTTTCCGCATTGACCCTCCTTGTGAGTTCTGCAGGGGTGCAGGAAGCAACACCAAAGCAGTCATCCTTGCTGCCAATTTCCACCCCACATCGCTGAGTTCCTTCACTCCATCTCCAGGACAGAGAATCAAAGTGCAGGTTGGCCATAAACACACATTACAAGCCCACACAATCCCAGACCTACATTGGCCCTATTTCCATTTTCCTCAGTAAACCAGTTGTGAATGTATACGACCAAATCACTGTTAATCCCATGCATATTAACCTTGTGGATCTGCCTAACATAGGGGTCATTATTAAATAGCTTACTAAAATGCAAGTGGACAACATCCACTGCCCTAACCTCATTGATCACATTCTTCACGTACTCAAAAAAATCAATGAAGATTGTAAGACACAATCTGCTGTGTACAAAACCATGCTTATTTTGCCTAGGTATCCCATTCTCCACCAAACGGAATTGCATAAAAGTGCAATTTCATCAAGGCTCCCTCCTCCTTCTTGATCCCAAACTGTACTTACATATTAACTAACATTAGACTTTACACATTAGAGATACAGTGCGGAAACAGGTTCTTCGGCCCAACGAATCCTTGCCGACCGGTGGACACCCCTTACATCAACACTGTCCTACACAATAGGGACAAATTAATTTTTTTACCGAGGCCAATTAACTTACAAACCTGCATGTCTTTGGGTTGTGGGAGGAAACCGGAGCAGCCAGAGAAACCCATGTGGTCTACCATATGGTAGATTTAGCTCTTCAGGCTAAAGGTATCAAGGGATATGGGGAAAAAACAGGAACTGGGTACTGATTTTAGATAATCAGTGATGATCATATTGAATGGTGGGGCTGGCTCGAAGGGCCGAATGACTTACTCCTGCACCTATTTTTCTATTTTTCTATGGGCACAGGGAGAACATACAAACTCCGTATAGACAGCACCCGCGGTCAGGGTCAAACCTGGGTCCCTGACGCTGAAAGGTACCAGCTCTACCTCGCTACCCACAGTGCCACCCTAAATTCTCCACACTGATCTTCCTAATCTCCAGGTCCTTCCTCTTGTTGAAAACAGATGCAAAGTATTCCTTTAGTATCTTGCCTATATCTCCTGAGTCCAAGCACAAATTCCCACCTTTATTCTTGATCAGTCCTATCTTCTTTATTATTTTACTTATTATGTTGCAACTGTCAGGGATTTATGGACGGTATCAAAGATCCCTCTGTACATCAATGCTGTTAAGGACCATGCCATTAATTGCATATTTCTCCCTTGCATTCAACCTCCCAATGTGAAACACCTCACACTTGCTTAGATTCAACAACATTTCTCATCTCTCTGCCCATTTCTGTAGCTGATCACAGATCCCTGCACGACTCTACTGGTCACAGAAACTCCAGCCTGAATATTGTCCTTTTATCAGTAAGCCAGTTCTAAATCCACATGGATTTCATCAAGGCGTTTGACAAGGTTCCGCATGGTACCATCACAAGGCATGGTAAGAACCTTAGGTTCCGAAAGGTTAGATCACATGGGATCCAAGGAGAGATAGCTGAATGGATAGAATATTGGCTTTATGGAAGGAAGCTGTGGGTGATGGTGGAAGATTGCTTTTCAGACTGGAGCTTGTGACTAATGGTGTGCCTCATGGTTCTGTGCTGGACATATTGCTGTTTGGCATCTACATTAATTACTTGGATGAGAACAAACATTGCATGATTAGCATGTTTGAGATGACACAAAAGTGGATGGTATTGCTGATGGTGAATATGGTTGTCAAAAATTGCAGGAAGATCTTAATCAGTTGGCCCGGTGGGCCGAGGAATGTTTGATGGAATTTAATACAGAGAAATGTGACTAGTGACTATTGGCAGTGTAACGTGCATTTTGGGATGTCTAACATGGGCAAGACCTACACAGTGAATGGTATGGATCTGGGGAGTGTTCTAGAGCAGAGGGATCTCAGAGTGCAGATCTCCTTGAAAGTGGCATTACAGGTAAATAGAGTGGTCAAGAAGGCTTTCATTACATTGTCCTTCATTAATCAGAGTATTGACTACAGTAGTTGGGAGGTCATGTTGCAGTTCTCTAATGTTGGTGAGGCCACATTTAGAATATTGGGTTCAGGTTTGGGCACCATGTTATAGGAAAGATGTTATCAAACTGGGAAGGATGTAGAGAAGATTTACCAGGATGTTTCCAGGACTAGAAGGCCTGAGCTATATGAAGAGGTTGAGTAGACTAAGACTATATTCCTTGGAGCACAGGAGGATGTGGGGTTATCTTATCAATGTGTATAAAATCTTGAGAGAAATAAATTAAGTAAAAGTACAGAATCTCTTGTGCAGAGTAGGGAAATCGCGAACCAGAGGACATGGATTTAAGGTTGGGGGGGGGAGACCCTCGGGGGAGGAGGTAGGTGAGGCTAGTATAGATGAGGCATGTTGGTCGATGTGGGCTAGATGGGCTAATGGGCCTGTTTCCAAGCTCTATGACTCTAAGTTAGTAAGTCATGAGCTGCCGTGCACAAAGCCATGCTGACTGTCCCTAAATATCCCATTGTGTTCCAAATGGGAATAAACCCTATCACAATGAATCCTCTCCAATAGTTTCTCCTCCACTGATGTAAGGAACACCAGCTAAAACTCCCCGGGATTCTCTTTACCTCCTTCCTTAAGCAAAGGAACAACATTAGCTACTCTCCAGTCCTCCCGGACCTCACCTATGGCTACAGAAGACACAAAGATCTTCATCAAGTTTCCTTCCTCCTTCATAATCTCAAACCTTGGAAATTAGTATTCTCCACATTGATCTCACTACCTCCAAGTCCTTCTCCTTGGTGAAAACAGATGTAAAGTACTTGTGTAGTAGCTCGCTCACATCCCTGGCACAAAGTGCAGATTCACTCCTTCATCCTGGAGTGGTTCTAACTTCTCTCTAGTTACCCTCTTGTTTTTAATGTAAGTATAAAAATCATTGATATTCATGGCCCCATTTGGTCCTTCGAATCACTCGTTTCAGTTTTTTCATCCGTTATTTATGTCAACAATCCTGCCTAATGCCATCCTGGTAAACTTTGCAAACGCATCTTTTATCGTTTAAACCACATTTTCATCTCTTTGGTCATCCACAGTTGCCTTCCTTCGCCATCCTGATCCCTCCTCCTTAATGGAAAATCCCAGTCCTGAACTTCAATCAGCTGCCGTTTAAATGACTCCCACGTGTCAGATGTGGACAAACCCAATAATAACGACTCCCAGTGTATCTATATGAACTCCAGCAGAATAACATTGGAGTTTGTCTTCTTTAAAGTCAACCCCTTTCAGTAAGGTCCAGCCTTCCCCATATTCACACCAATCTTAAAATGTTTGCAGTTGCATTCACTTTCCTCAAAACGCACTTCCACTGAATCACCAGTCACCTGGCCAGGCTCATATCCCAACATAGGGTCCACGATGTTCTTCCACTGAAACACCAGCCTGCTTGCGAGGCTCATTTCTCAACACAAGATCCAGTATTTGAACACATGGACAAGGATTATGTCTGGGGCTCAACTATTTACAGTCCACGTTAGTGACGGAAGAAGTGACTGAGTGAACTGTAGACAGATTTACTCGTGAACAAAGACAGGTGGATGACCAGGGCACAAGGAGCCTGAAAAGGGATATGGACAGGTTAACTGAGTGGACAATTATTTAGCAGATGGAGCACAATGGAGGAAAATGTGAGGTTTCCCAGGTTTGGTTGGAAGAATGAAAACAGAAATATTAATTAAACAGGCAGAAGCTACACAATGCTGATCACAAAGTGATTTTTCGATCCGAAAGCATCAAACATGAAAATTTAGCAAGAAGATAAACCATGTCACTCAAGAGATATGCTTTACAAATTCACAAGGCAAATCAGTGAAGTCACCAGTAGATGTGCTTGCAGACACCGACAACTTTCAAATAAGTAGGCAAATCAATTTGGCCACAGGTGAAGACAGACTGGTTTTGCAGCAGGCAGCAGCCCTCGTGGACATGCAACGTGCTGATGGAATGGATAAATTACCCTGTGCTCCATCTCAGATGGCAAGTTACAATCTCAAACTCAGAACATAGAACAGTAAAACACAGGAACAGGCCCTTCACCCCTCAATGCCTGTGCAGAAAACAATGCCAAGACCATCTATTATCTGCATGAATATAAACCATATCCTTCCATTCCCTGCATATACATATCCCTGTCCAAAAGTCTGAAAAATGCCACTATTATCTCTGCCTCAAGCACATGTTCCAGGCACTCATTACCCTCTGAGTAAAACAACTTGCCCCTCATACCTTCTTTAAACTTTGCTCCTTTCACCTTAAAGCTATGCCCTCTAGTATTTCATTTTTCCTCCCTGGAAAAAAGGTCTGATTGTCTACCCTCTCTGTGCCTCTCAGAATTTTATATACTTCCATCTGGTCTCCTCACAACATCCAGCATTCCAGAGAAAACAATCCTGGTCTGTCCAACCTCTCCCTGTCTCTCATAGCCTCTAATCCAAGCATCATTCTTCCCCTGCATCCTTTCGAAAGCTTTCAAATCCTCCGGTTGGAGTGTCCACATGATATTTAAAAAACCCTCTTGGATAAACCTCACAAATTCTGCTCTGGCTGAACCTTTGGTACTGAGCAAGTGCCAGTCAATATTGGGGGAGTCAAAGTCACCCACAAGGACAACTATGTTGCTTTGGCATCTTTCAGTAATCTGTCTACAAATCTGTTCCTCCATCTCCCGCTTTAACAATCTATCTCTAACAATATAACATATTAGTGACTGAGATAGGAAATCATTGATATTCCCAAAGGAAACAGACACCAACTGTTTAGGTTGGGGGCATCAGATTTATCCGGTTTGACTATCTTTACTGCAAGCCCCAATGCAGCCTCTGAAAAGACTCGCTCTTACAGTTTGCACTCCTACGTAAAGTGTATTTCCCCAAGTGAACTGTTGTCTTGGGAAGAATCCAAAAGACCACTCAGGCTGTATTTAGGAAAGGTTGCGGCTGAGTTTCACCACCCAGAAATGAATGCTTTGCTGAGACACATCGGGTGACCTGGGACTTCATAAGGGTGTGAGATAATATTCTGGGTCAATGTAAGATGCCCTCTAGCCCTTGACCTTGACACCCTGGGAAGAAAAGTCTGACTGTCTCCCTCTATCCGTGCCTCTCATATTCTTACACACTTCTATAAGGTCTCACAGTCCAATTCTCCAAGGAAAACAAATGGTTTGTCCAATCTCTCCTTTTAGATAATACTCTCTAATTTAGGGAGTATTCTCGTAAAGAAATAGGCAGAATGTGCTGGAGTAACTCAGCGGGTAGGGCAGCATCTCTGGGGAGCATAGTGAGGTGACCTTTTATGTTGGGACCCTTCTTCACAATTTTGTTTTCTAAATCTCATCTCCATTCGCTCTAAACACTCCGCATCCTTGCTGCATGTCATATATATACATCACAAACAACAGAGGTCCCAGCTACCATGCGCACGTTTAGCATCTCACCTACATTCTCTCACTGCAAGCACAAATTCTCTACTTTATTCTTGAGCAGTCCGACCTTCTCCCTGGTCATCCTCTTGTAAAGTGGATAAAACCCTGGGGCCTGATCAGGTCTACCGTGGGATATTGTGAGAAGCTAGGGGAGAAATAACAGGGGCCTGGAAGAGGGACTGCATCATCTTCAGCCACAGGAGAAGGAGCAGGACACTGGAGGATGGCTAAAGTTGTGACTTTGCTTCAGAAGAGCTGCAAAGCCAAGCCAGAGAAGTACAGGTATGTAGGTTAATTGGCTGGGTAAATGTAAAAATTGTCCCTAGTGGGTGTAGGATAGTGTTAATGTGCGAGGATCGCTGGGCGGCACGGACTTGATGGGCCGAAAAGGCCTGTTTCCGGCTGTATATATATGATATGATATGATACAGGCCGGTGGGCTGAACGTCAGTGGTGGGGAGGTTACTGGAGAGGAATCTGAGGGACAGTATCTGGCAGATTACGTAAAGGTAAGGATGGATTAGAAACAGTCAGCATGGCTTTGTGTGTGGGAAATAAGTGTCTATCAAATCTGAGAAAGAATCAAGAGAGGAGGGAGAGCATTGGTCTGGAAGTGAACCAAGCAACAGGAACAGTGCAAGGGCAGGACCTCGGTTTGAACAGAGGAGCCCCATGCTGTGTCAACACTAGCAATGGGGCAATCCCAACTGGGGAAAAGCATATTGGAGTCACTCCAGTTATTGAGATGTTTCCAACAGTATGTTTGTTTTATTTAATGTGACAAGTCTGCCCTACATTGCCAGTACATTGGTTTTGGTTAGTTTATGACCGAAACTAACCCCCCCCCCGTCTACATGGAAAGCACAAAGGCTACATGCGGTTGTGGTAATGCACGGGTAAGGAGACTAGACTAACTAACTAACAGCAGTTTCAATAAATGGTCAATCAGTAACTCGTGCAGTGTCACAAAGGATTAGGTCTGGGGCTCAACTATTTACAGTCCACATTAGTGACGGAAGAAGTGACTGAGTGAACTGTAGACAGATTTACTCGTGAACAAAGACAGGTGCATGACCAGGGCACAACGAGCCTGGAAAGGGATATGGACAGATTAACTGAGTGGACAATTATTTGGCAGATGGAGCACAATGGAGGAAAATGTGAGGTTTCCCAGGTTTGGAAGGAAGAATGAAAACAGAAATATTAATTAAACAGGGTGAGACTACACAATGTTGGTTCCCAAAGTGATTTTGCGATCCGAAAGCATCAAACATGAAAATTTAGCAAGAAGATAAACCATGTCACTCAAGAGATATGCTTAACAAATTCACAAGGCAAATCCGTGAAGTCACCATTAGATGTGCTTGCAGACACCGAAATCTGCCAGATACTGTCCCACAGATTCCTCTCCAGTAACCTCCCCACCACTGACGTTCAGCCCACCGGCCTGTACTTCTCTGGCTTGGCTTTGCAGCCCTTCTGAAGCAAAGTCACAACTTTAGCCATCCTCCAGTGTCCTGCTCCTTCTCCTGTGGCTGAAGATGATACAGTCCCTCTTCCAGGCCCCTGTTATTTCTCCCCTAGCTTCTCACAATATCCTGCGATAGACCTGATCAGGCTCCAGGGTTTTATCCACTTTACAAGAGGATGACCAGGGAGAAGGTCAGACTGCTCAAGAATAAAGTAGAGAATTTGTGCTTGCAGTGAGAGAATGTAGGTGAGATGCTAAACGTGCGCATGGTAGCTGGGACCTCTGTTGTTTGTGATGTATATATATGACATGCAGCAAGGTTGCGGAGTGTTTAGAGCGAATGGAGATGAGATTTAGAAAACAACATTGTGAAGAAGGGTCGAAACAGGAAAGGTCACCTCACTATGCTCCCCAGAGATGCTGCCTGACCCGCTGAGTTACTCCAGCACATTGTGTCTATTTCTTTACGAGAATACTGCCAGAATTAGAGAGTATTATCTAAAAGGAGAGATTGGACAAACCATTTGTTTTCCTTGGAGAATTGGACTGAGAGACCTTAAGAATATGAGAGGCACGGATAGAGGGAGACAGTCTGACTTTTTTCCCCAGGGTGGCAAGGTCAAGGGCTAGAGGGCATCTTACATTGACCCAGAATATTATCTCACACCCTTATGAAGTCCCAGGTCACCCGATGTGTCTCAGCAAAGCATCCATTTCTGGGTGGTGAATCTCAGCCGCAACCTTTCCTAAATACAGCGCTAGTGGTCTTTTGGATTCTTCCCAAGACAACAGTTCACTTGGGGAAATACACTTTATGTAGGAGTGTAAACTGCAAGAGCGAGTCTTTTCAGAGGCTGCATTGGGGCTTGCAGTAAAGATAGTTAAACCGGAGAAATCTGATGCTCCCAACCTAAACAGTTGGTGTCAGTTTTCTTTGGGAATATAAAGGATTTCCCATCTAAGTCACTAATATGTTATATTGTTAGAGATAGATTGTTAAAGCGGGAGATGGAGGAACAGATTTGTAGACAGATTACTGAAGGATGCCAAAGCAACATGGTTGTCCTTGTGGGTGACTTTACCTCCCCCAATATTGACTGGCACTTGCTCAGTACCAAAGGCTCAGCCAGAGCAGAATTTGTGAGGTTTATCCAAGAGGGTTTTTTGAAATATAATGTGGATACTCTAACCGGAGAAGGGTTGCTCCAGCACATTGTGTCTTTTTTTCGTAAACCAACATCTGCAGTTCCATGTATTAAAATACCGGACCTTGTGTTGAGTCAGGTGAAACTTGGAGTATTCCGTAGAGTTCTGGTCACCATGTTACAGATAGGATTTGAAAGCTTTAGAAAGGATGCAGAGGAAGAATGATGCTTGGATTAGGGGGCTGTGAGCTACAGGGAGAGGTTGGACAGACCTGGATTGTTTTCTCTGGAATGCTGGATGTTGTGGGGAGACCAGATGGAAGTATATAAAATTCTGAGAGGCACAGAGAGGGTAGACAGTCAGAACCTTTTTTCCAGGGAGGAAAAATGAAATACTAGAGGGCATAGCTTTAAGGTGAAAGGAGCAAAGTTTAAAGAAGGTATGAGGGGCAAGTTGTTTTACTCAGAGGGTAATGAGTGGCTGGAACATGTGCTTGAGGCAGAGATAATAGTGGCATTTTTCAGACTTTTGCACAGGGATATGTATATGCAGGGAATGGAAGGATGTGGATTATATGCATGCAGATAAGAGATGGTCTTGGCATTGTTTTCTGCACAGGCATTGAGGGGTGAAGGGCCTGTTCCTGTGTTTTACTGTTCTATGTTCTGAGTTTGAGATTGTAACTTGCCATCTGAGATGGAGCACAGGGTAATTTATCCATTCCATCAGCACGTTGCATGTCCACGAGGGCTGCTGCCTGCTGCAAAACCAGTCCGTCTTCACCTGTGGCCAAATTGATTTGCCTACTTATTTGAAAGTTGTCAGTGTCTGCAAGCACATCTACTGGTGACTTCACTAATTTGCCTTGTGAATTTGTTAAGCATATCTCTTGAGTGACATGGTTTATCTTCTTGCTAAATTTTCATGTTTGATGCTTTCGGATCGCAAAATCACTTTGTGATCAACATTGTGTAGTCTCACTCTGTTTAATTAATATTTCTGTTTTCATTCTTCCTTCCAAACCTGGGAAACCTCACATTTTCCTACATTGTGCTCCATCTGCTAAATAATTGTCCACTCAGTTAACCTGCCCATATCCCTTTCCAGGATCGTTGTGCCCTGGTCATCCACCTGTCTTTGTTCACGAGTAAATATGTCTACAGTTCACTCAGTCACTTCTTCCGTCACTAATGTGGACAGTAAATAGTTGAGCCCCAGACCTAATCCTTTGTGACACTGCACGAGTTACTGATTGACCATTTATTGAAACTGCTGTTAGTTACTTAGTCTAGTCTCCTTGCCCGTGCATTACCACAACCGCATGTAGCCTTTGTGCTTTCCATGTAGACGGGGGGGATTAGTTTCGGTCATAAACTAACCAAAACCAATGTACTGGCAATGTAGCGCAGACTTGTCACATTAAATAAAACAAACATACTGTTGGAAACATCTCAATAACTGGAGTGACTCCAATATGTTTTTCCCCAGTTGGGATTGCCCCATTGCTAGTGTTGACACAGCATGGGGCTCCTCTGTTCAAACCGAGGTCCTGCCCTTGCACTGTTCCTGTTGCTTGGTTCACTTCCAGACCAATGCTCTCCCTCCTCTCTTGGTTCTCTCTCAGATTTGATAGATACTTATTTCCCACACACAAAGCCATGCTGACTGTTTCTAACCCATCCTTACCTTTACGTAATCTGCCAGATACTGTCCATCAGATTCCTCTCCAGTAACCTCCCCACCACTGACGTTCAGCCCACCGGCCTTGTAAGGGGTTTCTGCGCCGAGCTTTTGCCCGACCTAAGGTCCCCGTGCCTTGCTCTGATCCCTTGACCAGGCCGCGCACACTGGTTCCCCGTGAGTGGTTCGACCCACTCACCCCCTACGGTTCTAGACACTGGACTTAGATGCAGGAGCGTTTATAGTGCAGAAAAATTCAACCAGACCAGATTTGAAAACCAGGGTTTAAATGAAAAAGGATTTTATTTAGCGCTTGGGACTATTGTCCATGAATATTAAAACAGTTCTATAAGACATATCTATAAGACACATACCGAATCACATGAATACTTTTGACTATGAATCATAAAACACACAGTTCTACAAGTCATATACACGTATACCTTTTACTCTGAATTCTAAAACGCACAGTTCTACAAGACATATACACGACTGTAAGATGGGGAACATACGACACATCGCAAAATTGACCAACACATATTCCTTTACACACCCACGTTTATTCAAACCACCCTCCACTCTACACTAAACTATGTCCAGGATATGCAAGATCGGGGTACATGCTCACCATGGGGCTATTACTGGGGTTACTGGCTGTTCGTTTTGCAGTATTTCTTCTCGAGTTGCGTGCCTGTTCCTCTCTCTTGCATCCGTTCTTCTTGCCTGTCTTTTCTTCCTCCTGCATCCGTTTGACTTCTTGTTGCATGAGTTGCAGGTTTCTTCTTGCATGCCTTTTCTTCCTCCTGCATCCGTTTGACTTGAGTTTCTTGCATGAGTTTAAAACCCAAAAGTCGTGGCCAGTTATACTAATTCTGGCCCGTCCTATCTCCCGCCAGATCTTGGGATCTCTTTGTTCAAAAAGATATGTATGAGTTCTCTCTCTGATTTGCGCTTATGTCCGGGGGTACCGGGGATGGCCAGACGGTGTTAATTGGTATTTCTTTGCGAGGTGATGGGTTTAACTGGTTTCCCATCACCTACCAGGTAGTTTTCTATGGGCTATTGTGCCCCCTTAACGAGATTAACTGTGTAGGTCGGCTTGGGGCATTGTGAGTATGCTGATGTCAGCGCCCCAGTGTCTGGACTTCGACCTGGTTTCGCAGGTTTCTGCATGGCCAATACCCATCCATTGTTCTGGCCGTGGCTTTGCAGAAACCTAGAGACTGGGCTGTAAGGTTTTTACTTTTGTGGCTGGTCACGAGGTCCTGCAGCCATTTTAGGACCCACAGATTGTGACATCCCTTGGTAAACTGACCGCAGCCTTTCTCCGCTATCAGCCCCAGTCTCCCGTTTAAAATGCCCAAATTGCAACATTTTGGTTTGGTGTTGCTTTCAGAATGAGGGAAAACTTCTCAAATCTTACAGTCCCTCCTGTTGATTTGCATAACCCCAGCTTATCGAATCAATTAAATAATGTGGTTGAGCAATGTTTTCCCGATTCTCCACATCCAGACCCCTGAGGTTTTAACTAAACTAGTGTTCCATTGCGAACGTATAGTCCCCATCTTTTAGGCTGACCTTTACTGCCCGTCTCCCGGGCAAAACTATATTACAACGTTTACATTTTGTACATTCCTTCATAATCACACTTTATACAATTTTGGAAAAAAACAATGCAAATCACAGTTCACACGATGCGGAGGGGGCACGTCCTCCTATCAGCTTGCGGCTGGGTCCTGCTCGCCCACCCGCACGTCAGCGATACCTCGAACCCCACATACACATATAGATCCCCTCATCCGATTCCCACCATTTGTCCCAACACACACTCAACTGTTCTTTAGTCCCAGAAATAGTCCTGTGAGTGTCGTTGTCAAGTCTCTCCCACTCAACAGTGGAGTTGGCCATTGTCCTGCTCGTTTTCCTCAGCCACCATCGCCTGCTCGCGGGAACCTTCCCCGTGCATACCAGGCAGATCCTTTTTCCAATGGTGGCGCTTACCATTTGGGCGCTAATCTTGACTCTCGGGCACAATAACGAAGTGTCCCGATAAGCAAAGCCTGAGGCGCTGGAATACTCTGAAGAACTCGATCCCAGCCACCCCGGCCACCGGCCTTCATGGCAGTGAACTGCGGTCTCCTCCGCTTCTCTCCATCCAGTCCCATCGGTCGCGATGGGAGCCGTGTCCCCGGAGCAGCCGTAAATGATGATGTCCTTGGTGCGGCCCCGATAGGCCCACCCACATCCGATCGCCGTGGCAACGATCCACCATACGAGTGCCTCCTTCCACTCCAGAAAACAGATAAAGAAAAATGGTATAGCCAGCCTCTTGGGGAGCGCTTGGCTTTGTTAACGCCTCTGCGGGTGGGTCTCTTGACCCCCAGCCTGCACCCCACACCCACACATCCTGGACGCATCAACTTTATTTAAACTCTAACTATCCCCACAAAACTTATCTAAATTATTTATCCTTATCTAATTATCTAATCCTTATCTATATTACCTAATCCTTATCTATCTAAAATATAATACAGCGCCGCCTTCCCAGGGCGGCTCAGCTAATCCCTGTCAGGGCTGCAGCGGGTCGTATCCTGCGGCTGCACCACGCTGTCTCCCACCTTTGACCCTCCGCAGCCTGTTGCTGCCTGGCGGGGGCTAAACCTCCTCTGAAACGTTAGCTCCCTCCTCCTTACTTGGCTCCCGTACCTCGGGGCGTGATTGACCTCTGGCCAAAACTTTCTACGTTGGGGTTCCCTGCGGGACCTACGGAGGATGACCTTAGGCACTGCCCCCTGGACAGCCTGGCTGAGGACTGGTTCCTGCCGTGCCGCAGCTCGGGTACCCCCCACAGCTGCCAACCCTGGCCCCTCCTCATCCAGCTCTGCCCCCTTGGTGCTGGGTATACCCGCGGCATCCGGCCCCACCCTGCCTGTACCTACAGGTGGTGAGCCTTCGCCCGCTACCCCCGCCTCCCTGGTGCTTGAGTCGGGGACGTTACTGTCGTCCCCCTCCGACTCCTCTTCCTCCGTAATGGGATCCAGCCCCTGGTCGAGCTGATCAGGCTCTTCCTCATCTGAATCCCACCCAAAACGCGAGACTCTCCATTCCTGGAGAATGTCCTCCCCCTCACACAGGCAACCTTGCCTGTCTGCGTGACCTGCCTCATCCTTGGCTGTGAGTCCCCACTCACAGGGCTAGCCCCTGTGGTTGACCCCTGTGCTCCAGGCCACTTCATCAGGATACACTCCCATGTGGTATGGAGTGCTCCCAAATGAATGGACAGCGGGATGGAACGCGCGCCAGCCTGTTCCTTCCCTGTGAACCCCGCTAGTGCGAAAGGGACCCCTGTGGACAGGGGAGAGTCAAAGGATTCCTCTGTGTGGGCCACGGTGCATGAAGCCCCCATGTCCGACAGGTAACTGCCCCTTTGCCTCTCCACTACCATCTCCACAAGCGGCCTCTTCCACGCATCGTAGCGGAGAGGACACATATAGGCAGGCTGCGCGGGCTGATGTCATTGGGGAATGTCCAGTGCCCCCCTCGCACCCGGGGAGCCGGTAGCGACTGCCACCTTCCCCTGTGCGGCCATGAGGGACCGCATCACCTCGATCATCATTTAGATGATCTCGGGCTTAACTGGGACATCGGCGCGCAGAGTGGTGCCAACCCTATCTTCCTTGGTGTGGGCCCTGCAATCCTTCCGCCAGTGCCCCACCTTACCGCACCTGAAACACTTGGACTGTGCGGTAGGGTTGCCCTCCTGTCGCCACTCCTTTTGGGCCGGTGCAGTAGCCTCCGCTACGTGCACCTTCCCTTTTACGAGTCGGGTAGACGTGCTCCGGGTGTTACTATACCCTACCGTGAGACGGTCCAAAACCGCCTCCTCCGTGCTATTTGTGGGATCAAACCAGGCTTTCGCCTGCTCCCTGACGGCTGCCAGGCTGTTTGACACCAAACATCGGAGCCACTGGGCTCTCCCATTCCCGACCAGGTCATCCCGCGCGGGGACGTGCGGGCAGCTGCTCTGATACACTGTCCACAGTCGCGCCGCAAAAACCTTTGGGGGTTCTCCCTCCATCTGGAGGGTCCTCCCCAATCGGGCAAATGGACCCTCATCGCCCATCCCCAAAACTTCCAGGACCTCGTCCCGTAGGAGATCGTAGGTCCTGGTCCCTCTTTTACTCTCATCTGAGAGACATTGGAGGATCGAGCTGTCCAGGGAGAACAGCAACAATTTTGCCCGTTCTCCCTCGTCGCAACCGTTGATTGCGGCGGTTTGCTCTATCTCCCTGAAATGCAATGAAGGGTCCCCTGATTCGGACAATTTTGCTACATGCCCGATCATGGCTCTTAACTGCTGGGAGCTGTGGGGCACCACGATCTCGCTCCGAATGGGTCCGGCGTCCCCATTCAGCGCGGTGGGTCCCCGTCTGGTTTCCAGGACCGGGCACATGGGCGCCGGTGCCGAGTCCTCGACCGGGAGCTCCCCTCTCTCTCTCTCCCCTACACTACCCCTTTCCCAGGATGCCTCGTAGCTAGGGGAATTGTGGAGTCTGGGGGCCGAAGCCATCATGGTCTTTCTGGGGACCGGAACTGGGACCTTCGCAACCGCCAGCGACTGGCTCGCTGGGGGGTTCATTAGATAGACCAGCCCTTTTACTTTATTTAAAGCACCCCGCAGACCCTCTATCTCCTGCAGGCAGGCCCCATGGTCGGCCCCTTCCGACCTGTCCTCCAAAACCATTTTGTAGGCTGTCCTAACCCCCTTGAGGTTCTCTTCCTGGGTCTCCAGCTGGCGGCTCAGGGAAGCGCACTGATCCCTGAGCTTGCCCTTACTGCGCATGGCCTCAGTGATCTGGCACTCCATCAGCTCTACCCTGGCCTTGTGGCGGTTGGTCACGACCCGGCGCTCCTTGTTTAAAGAGTCCAGAGCCTCAATCAACTGGTGCCCACCCGCAGCCTCCTCCTCTACCTCCTCAAGAAGGTCCCTGATCTGGGATGCCTGTGCCACAACCACGCGGTCCAAGAGCTGGACCTGCTTTTTGTAGCAGGTCAGCCAGACCGCCTTTTCCACAGATTTCTTGTGGGCTTTACTGGCCGTCCACCGGATCGCTGCATCCAGTGGGCGCTTGTCCTCTAACAAACCACACATCCATTGGTTGGCGATATTCACCTTGCTAAAAACATAGTCCGCAATGCGCTCGTCCATTACATCCCTAGTTTTAAAATCCTTTTCTGGTACAATATCGTCCTGCTGCCAGTGTCCCTTCATGGTCGCCATTATCTGTAAGGGGTTTCTGCGCCGAGCTTTCGCCCAACCTAAGGTCCCCGTGCCTTGCTCTGATCCCTTGACCAGGCCGCGCACACTGGTTCCCCGTGAGTGGTTCGACCCACTCACCCCCTACGGGCCCAACGGGGAAAGAGGGGTACTGGGAAAAGGGGAGGTCCCCCTCCCTCCCCTTCCCCCCTCCCTCCCCCTCCCTCCACCTACCCCCTTCCACACTCCGCTCCCCCCTTCCCTCCCCTCCTCCCTCCACAACTCCCTCCTCCCTCCCTCCCCCCTCCCTCCCCGCCTCCCGGTTACAATGGAAACCCTACGAGGACGGGCCCAACGGGGAAAGAGGGGTACTGGGAAAACGGGTTTTCGCCATCCCTCCCCCCTTCCCCCCTCCCTCCACCTCCCCCCTACCCCCTCCCTCCCCTCTCCCCCCCTTCCCCCCTCCCCCCCTCCCTCCCCCTTCCCTCCCCCCTCCACACCTCCCTCCTCCCTTCCCTCCCCCCCAATCCCCTCCCGGTTACAATGGAAACCCTACGAGGACGGGCCCAACGGGGAACGAGGGGTACTGGGAAAAGGAGTGGACCCCCTCCCTCCCCCTTCCCCCCTCCCCTCCCCCCCTCCCCCCTCCCTCCCCACCCTACCCCCCTCCCTCCCCTCTCCCTCCCCCCTCCCCTCCCCCTCCCCCCTCCCCTCCCCCCTCCCCTCCTCCCTCCACACCTCCCTCTTCCCTCCCTCCCCCTTCCCTCCCTCCCCTCCTCCCGGTTACAATGGAAACCTTACGAGGACGGGCCCAACGGGGAAAGAGGGGTACTGGGAAAAGGGGAGGTCCCCCTCCCTCCCCCCTTCCCCCTCCCCCCTCCCTCCCCCTCCCTCCCCCTCCCTCCCCTCTCCCTCCCCTTCCCCCTCCCCTCCCCCTCCCTAACCCCCTCCCTCCCCTCTCCCTCCCCCCTCCCTCCCCTTCCCCCCTCCCCTCCCCCCTCCCCTCCCCCCTTCCTCCCCCTCCCCTCCCCCCTCCACACCTCCCTCCTCCCTTCCCTCCCCCACACTCCTCTCCCGGTTACAATGGAAACCCTACGACCCTGAAGAAGGGTCTCGACCCGAAACGTCACCCATTCCTTCTCTCCCGAGATGCTGCCTGACCTGCTGAGTTACTCCAGCATTTTGTGAATAAATCGATTTGTACCAGCATCTGCAGTTATTTTCTTATACTACTGGAAACCCTACGAGGACGGGCTCAACGGGGAAAGAGGGGTACTGGGAACAGGGGAGGTCCCCCTCCCTCCCCCTTCCCCCCTCCCCTCCCCCCTCCCCCTCCCTCCCCACCCTACCCCCCTCCCTCCCCTCTCCCTCTCCCCTCCCCCCCTTCCCTCCCCCCTCCCCTCCTCCCTCCACACCTCCCTCCTCCCTCCCCCCCTTCCCTCCCTCCCCTCCTCCCGGTTACAATGGAAACCTTACGAGGACGGGCCCAACGGGGAAAGAGGGGTACTGGGAAAAGGGGAGGTCCCCCTCCCTCCCCCCTCCCCCCTCCCTCCCCCCTTCCCCCTCCCCTCCCCCCTCCCTCCCCCTCCCTCCCCTTCCTCCCCTCTCCCTCCCCTCTCCCTCCCCCTCCCCCCTACCCCCCTCACTCCCCTCTCCCTCCCCCCTCCCTCCCCTTAACCCCTCCCCTGCCCCCTCCCCTCCCCCCTTCCTCACCCTCCCCTCCCCCCTCCACACCTCCCTCCTCCCTCCCCCTTCCCTCCCCTCACTCCTCTCCCGGTTACAATGGAAACCCTACGAGGACGGGCCCAACGGGGAAAGAGGGGTACTGGGAAAAGGGGAGGTCCCCCTCCCTCCCCCTTCCCCCCTCCCCCCTCCCCCCTCCCTCCCCACTCTACCCCCCTCCCTCCCCTCTCCCTCCCCCCACCCCCCCTCCCCTCCCCCTCCCCTCCTCCCTCCACACCTCCCTCCCCCTTCCCTCCCTCCCCTCCTCCCGGTTAGAATGGAAACCTTACGAGGACGGGCCCAACGGGGAAAGAGGGGTACTGGGAAAAAGGGAGGTCCCCCTCCCTCCCCCCTTCCCCCTCCCCTCCCCCCTCCCTCCCCCTCCCTCCCCCCTCCCTCCCCCTCCCTCCCCCTCCCTCCCCTCTCCCTCCCCTTCCCCCTCCACTCCCCCTCCCTCCCCCTTCCCCCTACCCCCTCCCTCCCCCTCCCCCCTACCCCCTCCCTCCCCTCTCTCTCCCCCCTCCCTCCCCTTAACCCCTCCCCTCCCCCTTTCCTCACCCTCCCCTCCCCCCTCCACACCTCCCTCCTCCCTCCCTCCCCCTTCCCTCCCCCCCCCTCCCCCTTCCCTCCCCCCCACTCCCCTCCCGGTTACAATGGAAACCCTACGAGGACGGGCCCAACGGGCACACTTGTGCTAGTCTATCTATATCTATCTATATAATACTAAAACTCTGCGGTCCAACATTCCGTATGTATATACGGAAGATTCCGTATGTATATACGGAAGATTCCGAAGATTTATGTCCATAACTTACAAACCCTGCTCCTCCCAGACGGTACACCAAAGCGCTACGATTTTTGTACCGCCGTATTCACCATTAACATGGGCAACTATTGTAAGTACTTTCGTTCAAATTGAAGCTACCTTTTTAAAGCTAGAGAGATATTAAAGTTTAAATTTTCATTTCTAACACTTTTCTTGAAGGGTCCAAACCCTACTCCTCCCAGACGGTACACCAAAGCGCTACGATTTTTGTACCGCCGTATTCACCATTAACATGGGCAACTATTGTAAGTACTTTCGTTCAAATTGAAGCTACCTTTTTAAAGCTAGAGAGATATTAAAGTATAAATTTTCATTTCTAACCCTTTTCTTGAAGGGGCTTCAGTGCGTGATGTCACAATGGCACCCGTGCACCAATGAGAGATCAGCTCGGTTTTAAATTTACATCTTCAGCTTGTGACGTCACAATGCTTGTGTGAGATTGTTGCAACATTGTTGCGAAAAGCAACTGCCAGTTTTTTAAAGTTGTGCAAGTCACTTAACATACACAGATCAGCATGGGGCCCCTATTCCCTCCCTCCCCCCCTTCCCCCCTCAACCCCTTCCTCCCCACTCCTTCCCACCTCCATCCCCACTCCCTCCCCCCCTCCTCCCCAACTCCCTCCCCACCTCCCTCACCCCTCCACCCCTAACTCCCCCCCCCTCCCTCCTTCCCTCCATCCTCCCCCCCTCCCTCCACCCTTCCATCCCTCTCCCCCTCCCCCCTCCTTCCACCCTCCCTCCCCCCCTTCTGGTTACAAAGGAAACCCTACGGGGACGGGCCCAACGGGGAAAGAGGGGTACTGGGAAAAGGGGAGGTCCCCATCCCTCCCCTTCCCCCCTCCCCTCCCCCCTCCCCCTCCCCCCTAACCCTCTCCCTCCCCCCCTCCCCTCCTCCCTCCACACCTCCTCCTCCCTCCCTCCCCTCCTCCCGGTTACAATGGAAACCCTACGAGGACGGGCCCAACGGGGAAAGAGGGGTACTGGGAAAAGGGGAGGTCCCCCTCCCTCCCCCCTTCCCCCATCCCATCCCCCCTCCCTCCCCTCTCCCTCCCCCCCGTTCCCCCTCCCCTTCCCCCCTCCCTCCACACCTCTCTCCTCCCTCCCTTCCCTCCCTCCCATCCTCCCAATGCTTGTTTGAGATGGGTGCTACATTGTTTCGAAAAGCACCACTAACAGATCGCAGTGAGAAGCACTATGTGACCGTGAATGTTTCAAAACAAGCACTTAAAAAGCACTTATCTTTTTTTAAAGTATTTTTTTTTATTGCAAGTCACTTAACATACACAGATCAGCATTGGGCCCCTATGCTCGTGGGCCACCGGGGCAAGTGTTTCGAAAAAAGCACTGAGAGTGTGTCTGGGGGAGAGAGAGAATGGGGGGGGGGGGTCTGAGAATGGGGACTGGGGAGGGGGACAACAGGGGTCATTGCGGAGGGGGCTTGGTGGTGGGGGAAAGAGGGGTACTGGGAAAAGGGGAGGTCCCACTTCCCCCCTCAACCCCTTCCTCCCCCCTCCTTCCCACCTCCATCCCCACTCCCTCCCCCCTCCCTCCCCCCTCAATCCCAACCTCCTTCACCACTCAGCCCCTAACTCCCCCCCTCCCTCCTTCCCTCCATCCCACCCTCCCCCACTCCCTCCCCCTCCCTCCACCATTCCATCCCTCTCCCCCTCCCCCCTCCTTCCACCCTCCCTCCCCTCCTCCCGGTTACAATGGAAACCCTACGAGGACGGGCCCAATGGGGAAAGAGGGGTACTGGGAAAATGGGAGGTTCCCCTCCCTCCCCCCTCACTCCCTTCTCCCTCCCCCCCTCCCTCTCCCTCCCCTTCCCCCCTCCCTCCCCTTCCCCCCTCCCCCCTCCCTCCCCCTCCCCCCTACCCCCTTCCCTCCCCTCTCCCTCCCCCCCTTCCCCCCTCCCCTCCCCCCTCCCTCCCCCTCCCCTCCCCCCTCCACACCTCCCTACTCCCTCCCTCGAAAAGCAACTGACAGAAGCACTAAGTAGCCGCGAATGTTTCAAAACCAGCACTTAACCGCGAATGTTTTTTAAAAAAGCACTTAACCGCGAATGTTTCAAAACAAGCAATTAAAAAGCACTTTTTTTTTTAAAGTATTTTTTTTTATTCCAAGAGATGGGGGGGGGGTCTGAGAATGGGGACTGGGGAGGGGGACAACAGGGGTCGTTGCGGTGGGGGCTTGGTGGTGGGAGAAAGAGGGGTACTGGGAAAAGGGGAGGTCCCACTTCCCCCTCAACCTCTTCCTTCCCCCTCCTTCCCACCTCCATCCCCACTCTGTCCCCCCTCAATCCCAACCTCCATCACCACTCAGCCCCTAACTCACCCCTCCCTCCTTCCCTCCATCCGACCCTCCCCCACTCCCTCCCCCCCTCCCTCCACCCTTCCACCCCTCTCCCCCTCCTTCCACCCTCCCTCCCCCCCTCCCGGTTACAATGGAAACCCTACGGGGACGGGCCCAACGGGGAAAGAGGGGTACTGGGAAAAGGGGAGTTCCCCTCCCTCCCCTCCTCCCTCCCCTCCCCCCTACCCCTCTTCCCCCTCCCCATCCCCTCCCCCCCTCCCTCCCCCTCCCCTCCTCCCTCCACACCTCCCTCCACACCTCCCTCCTCCCTCCCTCCCCCCCTCCCGGTTACAATGGAAACCCTACGAGGACGGGCCCAACGGGGAAAGAGGAGTACTGGGAAAAGGGGAGGTCCCCCTCCCTCCCCCCTTCCCCCTCCCCTCCCCCATCCCCTCTCCCTCCCCCTCCCTCCCCCTCCCCCCTACCCCCCTCCCTCCCCTCCCCCCTCCCTCCCCTCCCTCCACACCTCCCTCCTCCCTCCCTCCCCCTTCCCGCCCTCCCCTCCTCCCGGTTACAATGGAAACCCTACGAGGACGGGCCCAACGGGGAAAGAGGGGTACTGGGAAAAGGGGAGGTCCCCCTCCCTCCCTCCCCCCTACCCACCTCCCTCCCCTCTCCCTCCCCCCCTTCCCTCCTCCCTTCCCCCCTCCCCTCCCCCTCCCATCCCCCCCTCTCCCCCCTCCCTCCCCCCCTACCCCCCTCCCTCCCCTCTCCCTCCCCCCCTCTCCCCCCCTCCCTCCCCTCCTCCCTCCCCCTTCCCTCCCCCAACCCTCCCCCTTTCCTCCCCTCCCGGTTACAATGGAAACCCTACGAGGACGGGCCCAACGGGCCCACTCGGTCTAGTATAATACTAAAACTCTGCGGTCCAACATTCCGTATGTATATACGGAAGATTCCGAAGATTTCTGTCCATAACTTACAAACCCTGCTCCTCCCAGACGGTACACCAAAGCGCTACGATTTTTGTACCGCCGTATTCACCATTGACGTGGGCAACTATTGTAAGTACTTTCGTTCAAATTGAAGCTACCTTTTTAAAGCTAGAGAGATATTAAAGTTTAAATTTTCATTTCTAACACTTTTCTTGAAGGGTCCAAACCCTACTCCTCCCAGACGGTACACCAAAGCGCTACGATTTTTGTACCGCCGTATTCACCATTAACATGGGCAACTATTGTAAGTACTTTCGTTCAAATTGAAGCTACCTTTTTAAAGCTAGAGAGATATTAAAGTATAAATTTTCATTTCTAACCCTTTTCTTGAAGGGGCTTCAGTGCGTGATGTCACAATGGCACCCGTGCACCAATGAGAGATCAGCTCGGTTTTAAATTTACATCTTCAGCTTGTGACGTCACAATGCTTGTGTGAGATTGTTGCAACATTGTTGCGAAAAACAACTGCCAGTTTTTTAAAGTTGTGCAAGTCACTTAACATACACAGATCAGCATGGGGCCCCTATTCCCTCCCTCCCCCCCTTCCCCCCTCACCCCTTCCTCCCCACTCCTTCCCACCTCCATCCCCACTCCCTCCCCCCCTCCTCCCCAACTCCCTCCCCACCTCCCTCACCCCTCCTCCCCTAACTCCCCCCCCCTCCCTCCTTCCCTCCATCCTCCCCCCCTCCCTCCACCCTTCCATCCCTCTCCCCCTCCCCCCTCCTTCCACCCTCCCTCCCCCCCTTCTGGTTACAAAGGAAACCCTACGGGGACGGGCCCAACGGGGAAAGAGGGGTACTGGGAAAAGGGGAGGTCCCCCTCCCTCCCCTTCCCCCCTCCCCTCCCCCCTCCCCCTCCCCCCTAACCCTCTCCCTCCCCCTCCCCTCCCCCCCCCTCCCCTCCTCCCTCCACACCTCCTCCTCCCTCCCTCCCCTCCTCCCGGTTACAATGGAAACCCTACGAGGACGGGCCCAACGGGGAAAGAGGGGTACTGGGAAAAGGGGAGGTCCCCCTCCCTCCCCCCTTCCCCCATCCCATCCCCCCTCCCTCCCCTCTCCCTCCCCCCCGTTCCCCTTCCCCCCTCCCTCCACACCTCTCTCCTCCCTCCCTCCCCTTCCCTCCCTCCCATCCTCCCAATGCTTGTTTGAGATGGGTGCTACATTGTTTCGAAAAGCACCACTAACAGATCGCAGTGAGAAGCACTATGTGACCGTGAATGTTTCAAAACAAGCACTTAAAAAGCACTTATCTTTTTTTAAAGTGTTTTTTTTTATTGCAAGTCACTTAACATACACAGATCAGCATTGGGCCCCTATGCTCGTGGGCCACCGGGGCAAGTGTTTCGAAAAAAGCACTGAGAGTGTGTCTGGGGGAGAGAGAGAATGGGGGGGGGGGGTCTGAGAATGGGGACTGGGGAGGGGGACAACAGGGGTCATTGCGGAGGGGGCTTGGTGGTGGGGGAAAGAGGGGTACTGGGAAAAGGGGAGGTCCCACTTCCCCCCTCAACCCCTTCCTCCCCCCTCCTTCCCACCTCCATCCCCACTCCCTCCCCCCTCCCTCCCCCCTCAATCCCAACCTCCTTCACCACTCAGCCCCTAACTCCCCCCCTCCCTCCTTCCCTCCATCCCACCCTCCCCCACTCCCTCCCCCTCCCTCCACCATTCCATCCCTCTCCCCCTCCCCCCTCCTTCCACCCTCCCTCCCCTCCTCCCGGTTACAATGGAAACCCTACGAGGACGGGCCCAATGGGGAAAGAGGGGTACTGGAAAAATGGGAGGTTCCCCTCCCTCCCCCCTCACTCCCCCCTCCCTCCCTTCTCCCTCCCCCCCCTCCCTCCCCCTCCCCTTCCCCCCTCCCTCCCCTTCCCCCCTCCCCCCTCCCTCCCCCTCCCCCCTACCCCCTTCCCTCCCCTCTCCCTCCCCCCCTTCCCCCCTCCCCTCCCCCCTCCCTCCCCCTCCCCTCCCCCCTCCACACCTCCCTACTCCCTCCCTCGAAAAGCAACTGACAGAAGCACTAAGTAGCCGCGAATGTTTCAAAACCAGCACTTAACCGCGAATGTTTTTTAAAAAAGCACTTAACCGCGAATGTTTCAAAACAAGCAATTAAAAAGCACTTTTTTTTTTAAAGTATTTTTTTTTATTCCAAGAGATGGGGGGGGGGTCTGAGAATGGGGACTGGGGAGGGGGACAACAGGGGTCGTTGCGGTGGGGGCTTGGTGGTGGGAGAAAGAGGGGTACTGGGAAAAGGGGAGGTCCCACTTCCCCCTCAACCTCTTCCTTCCCCCTCCTTCCCACCTCCATCCCCACTCTCTCCCCCCTCAATCCCAACCTCCATCACCACTCAGCCCCTAACTCACCCCTCCCTCCTTCCCTCCATCCGACCCTCCCCCACTCCCTCCCCCCCTCCCTCCACCCTTCCACCCCTCTCCCCCTCCTTCCACCCTCCCTCCCCCCCTCCCGGTTACAATGGAAACCCTACGGGGACGGGCCCAACGGGGAAAGAGGGGTACTGGGAAAAGGGGAGTTCCCCTCCCTCCCCTCCTCCCTCCCCTCCCCCCTACCCCTCTTCCCCCTCCCCCTCCCCTCCCCCCCTCCCTCCCCCTCCCCTCCTCCCTCCACACCTCCCTCCACACCTCCCTCCTCCCTCCCTCCCCCCCTCCCGGTTACAATGGAAACCCTACGAGGACGGGCCCAACGGGGAAAGAGGAGTACTGGGAAAAGGGGAGGTCCCCCTCCCTCCCCCCTTCCCCCTCCCCTCCCCCATCCCCTCTCCCTCCCCCTCCCTCCCCCTCCCCCCTACCCCCCTCCCTCCCCTCCCCCCTCCCTCCCCTCCCCTCCTCCCTCCACACCTCCCTCCTCCCTCCCTCCCCCTTCCCGCCCTCCCCTCCTCCCGGTTACAATGGAAACCCTACGAGGACGGGCCCAACGGGGAAAGAGGGGTACTGGGAAAAGGGGAGGTCCCCCTCCCTCCCTCCCCCCTACCCACCTCCCTCCCCTCTCCCTCCCCCCCTTCCCTCCTCCCTTCCCCCCTCCCCTCCCCCCTCCCATCCCCCCCTCTCCCCCCTCCCTCCCCCCCTACCCCCCTCCCTCCCCTCTCCCTCCCCCCCTCCCCTCCCCCCCTCCCTCCCCTCCTCCCTCCCCCTTCCCTCCCCCAACCCTCCCCCTTTCCTCCCCTCCCGGTTACAATGGAAACCCTACGAGGACGGGCCCAACGGGCCCACTCGGTCTAGTATACTACTAAAACTCTGCGGTCCAACATTCCGTATGTATATACGGAAGATTCCGTATGTATATACGGAAGATTCCGAAGATTTCTGTCCATAACTTACAAACCCTACTCCTCCCTGACGTTACACCAAAGCACTACGATTTTTGTACCGCCATATTCACCATTAACATGGGCAACTATTGTAAGTACTTTCGTTCAAATTGAAGCTACCTTTTTAAAGCTAGAGAGATATTAAAGTTAAAATCTCTCATTTCTAACCCTTTTCTTGAAAGGGCTTCAGCGCGTGATGTCACAATGGCACCCGTGCACCAATGAGAGATCAGCTCGCGATGGACAAGCAGCTGCTATTGGGTGTTTACTACTTTAAATTTACATGATTTTTTTTCTGACCTTTTTTTTCAAGGTCTTCAGCTTGTGACGTCACAATGCTTGTGTGAGATGTTGCAACATTGTTGCGAAAAGCAACTGCCAGTTTTTTAAAGTTGTGCGAGTCACTTAACATACACAGATCAGCATGGGGCCCCTATTCCCTCCCTCCCCCCCCTTCCCCCCTCAACCCCTTCCTCCCCACTCCTTCCCACCTCCACCCCCCCTCCCTCCCCCCCCTTCCCCCCTCCCCTCCCCCCTCCCTCCCCCTCCCCCTCCACCCTCCACACCTCCCTCCCTCCCCCTTCCCTCCCTCCCCTCCTCCCGGTTACAATGGAAACCCTACGAGGATGGGCCCAACGGAGAAAGAGGGGTACTGGGAAAAGGGGAGGTCCCCCTCCCTCCCCTTCCCCTCCCCTCCCCCCCTACCCCTCTCCCTCCCCCCTTCCCCTCCCCTACCCCTCTCCCTCCCCCCTTCCCCTCCCCTCCCCCCCTACCCCTCTCCCTCCCCCCTCACCCCCCTTCCCCCCTCCCTCCCCCTCTCCCTCCCCCTCACCCCCTTCCCCCTCCCCTCCCCCTCCCTCCCCCTCCCCTCCCTCCACACCTCCCTCCTCCCTCCCTCCCCCTTCCCTCCCTCCCCTCCTCCCGGTTACAATGGAAACCCTACGAGGACGGGCCCAACGGGGAAAGAGGGGTACTGGGAAAAGGGGAGGTCCCCCTCCCTCCCCCCTTCCCCATCTCATCCCCCCTCCGTCCCCTCTCCCGCCCCCTTCCCCCCCTCCCCTTCCCCCCTCCCTCCCCTCCTCCCTCCACACCTCCCTCCTCCCTCCCTCCCCTTCCCTCCCATCCTCCCAATGCTTGTGTGAGATGGTTGCAACATTGTTTCGAAAAGCAACTGACAGAAGCACTAAGTAGCCGCGAATGTTTCAAAACCAGCACTTAACCGCGAATGTTTTTTTAAAGAGCACTTAACCGCGAATGTTTCAAAACAAGCAATTAAAAAGCACTTATTTTTTTTAAAGTATTTTTTTATTCCAAGAGAATGGGGGGGGGGTCTGAGAATGGGGACTGGGGAGGGGGACAACAGGGGTCGTTGCGGTGGGGGCTTGGTGGTGGGGGAAAGAGGGGTACTGGGAAAAGGGGAGGTCCCACTTCCCCCCTCAACCTCTTCCTCCCCCCTCCTCCCACTCTCTCCCCCCTCAATCCCAACCTCCATCACCACTCAGCCCCTAACTCCCCCCTCCCTCCTTCCCTCCATCCCACCCTCCCCCAATCCCTCCCTCCACCCTTCCATCCCTCTCCCCCTCCCCCCTCCTTCCACCCTCCCTCCCCCCTCCCGGTTACAATGGAAACCCTACGGGGACGGGCCCAACGGGGAAAGAGGGGTACTGGGAAAAGAGGAGATCCCCCTCCCTCCCCTCCCCCCTACCCCCCTACCCCCTTCCCCCCTCCCCTTCCCCCCTCCCCTCCCCCCTCCCTCCCCCCTCCCCCTCCTCCCTCCACACCTCCCTCCTCCCTCCCTCCCCCCCTCCCGGTTACAATGGAAACCCTATGAGGGACGGGCCCAACGGGGAAAGAGGGGTACTGGGAAAAGGGGAGATCCCCCTCCCTCCCCTCCCCCCTACCCCCTTCCCCCCTCCCCTTCCCCCCTCCCCCTCCCCCCCTCCCTCCCCCTCCCCTCCTCCCTCCACACCTCCCTCCTCCCTCCCCTCCCCCCCCCCTCCCGGTTACAATGGAAACCCTATGAGGACGGGCCCAACGGGGAAAGAGGGGTACTGGGAAAAGGGGAGGTCCCCCCTTCCCCCCTCAACCCCTTCATCCCCCCTCCTTTCCCCACCTCCATCCCCACTCCCTCCCCCCCTCCTCCCCCTCCCTCCCCAACTCCCTCCCCCCTCCCCCCTAACTCCCCCCTCCCTCCTTCCCTCCATCCCTCCCTCCCCAATCCCTCCCCCCCCCTCCCTCCACCCCTTCCATCCCTCTCCCCCCTCCTTGAAACCCTACGAGGACGGGCCCAACGGGGAAAAGAGGAGTACTGGGAAAAGGGGAGGTCCCCCCTCCCTCCCCCCTTCCCCCTCCCCCCCTCTCCCTCCCCCCTACCCCCCCTCCCTACCCTCCCCCCTCCCTCCCCTCCCCTCCTCCTTCCACACCTCCCTCCTCCCTCCCTCCCCCTTCCCGCCCTCCCCTCCTCCCGGTTACAATGGAAAACCCTACGAGGACGGGCCCAACGGGGAAAGAGGGGTACTGGGAAAAGGGGAGGTCCCCCTCCCTCCCTCCCCCCTACCCACCTCCCTCCCCTCTCCCTCCCCCCTTCCCTCCTCCCTTCCCTCCCCCTCCCCCCTCCCATCCCCCCCCTCTCCCCCCTCCCTCCCCCTAACCCCCCTCCCTCCCCCTCTCCCTCCCCCCCTCCCCTCCCCCCTCCCTCCCCTCCTCCCTCCCCCTTCCCTCCCCCAACCCTCCCCCTTTCCTCCCCTCCCGGTTACAATGGAAACCCTACGAGGACGGGCCCAACGGGCCCACTCGGTCTAGTATACTATTAAAACTCAGATGTTGTATCTATATATATATATTCCACTGATGTCGGCTGAATACGGCAATTCCGGCAAAACGGTGAACCGTAGCGCCACGATTTTTTAACCGCCTTAATCAGCATGCGGTTCGCTGCTGGAAAATGATATTTTTATTTAATTTGGACGCATATTTTTTAAGTTACAGAGGTTTAAAAAGTGCTGCCCCCCCCTGATTATCGAAGTTTTGACAGAAGGGGGGCGCTGCGGTGCGGATTTATTCTTCATTGTGATGTCACAATGCCCCTGTGAGATGAACTCGAGGCTGACCCCCCTTCCCCCCCCCAGCGGTATTCAGCGTGTGACGTCACAATGCCCCTGTGCTACATTGTTGCGAAGAGCTGTCAAGTCAAGTCAATTTTATTTGTATAGCACATTTAAAAACAACCCACGTTGACCAAAGTGCTGTACATCTGATTAGGGTACTAAGGAAAAAAATGAAATATACAGTAGCACGCAAACAGTTCACAGCGCCTCCTCAATGAGCCTCAAACGCTAGGGAGTAGAAATAGGTTTTGAGCCTGGACTTAAAGGAGTCGATGGAGGGGGCAGTTCTGATGGGGAGAGGGATGCTCTTTCCACCCTCCCCCTCTCTCCCTCCCCCCTCCCCCCTCCCCCCCTTTCCCCCTCCCCCCCCTTTCCGCCCTCCCCCTTCCCCCCCTCCCCTCCCCTCCTCCCTCCTCCCTCCCTCCCCCCTTCCCTCCCTCCCCTCCTCCCGGTTACAATGGAATCCCTACGAGGACGGGCCCCAACGGGGAAAGTGGGGTACTGGGAAAAGGGGAGAGCCCCATCCCTCCCCCCCTCCCCCCTTCCCCCTCCCTTCCCCCTCCCTCCCCCTCCCCCCCTACCCCCCTCCCCTCTCCCCCTCCCTCCCCCCTACCCCCTCACTCCCCCCCTTCCCCCCTCCCCTCCCCCCTCCCTCCCCTCCCCTCCCTCCTCCCTCCTCCCTCCCTCCCCCTTCCCCCTCCCTCCCTCCCCTCCTCCCGGTTACAATGGAAACCCTACGAGGACGGGCCCAATGGGGAAAGAGGGGTACTGGGTAAAGGGGAGGTCCCCCTCCTCCCCCCTTCCCCCCTCCCTACCCCCCTCCCTCCCCTCTCCCTCCCCCAGAGGGGCGCTGCGGTGCGGATTTAGTCTTCAGCTTGTGATGTCACAATGCCCCTGTGAGATGAGCTCGAGCTGACTCCCCTTCAGCGTGTGCCGTCACAATGGACAAGCAGCTGCTATTGGGTGTCTACTCTTTACAAATTTACATTTTTTTATTTTAACCTTTTTTTTCAAGGTCTTCAGCTTCTGACGTCACAATGCTTGTGTGAGATGGGTGCTACATTGTTGCGAAAAGCAATTTTTTGTTTTTAAAAGTAGTGTTTTTTATTGCAAGTAAATTAAAATACACAGATTAGCATGGGGCCCCTACGCTCGTGGGCCACCGGGGCAAGTGTTTCGAAAAAAGAACTTAGAGTCGGTCTGGGGGAGAGAGAGAATGGGGGGGGGTCTGAGAATGGGGACTGGGCAGGGGGAAAAAAGGGGTCGTTGCGGAGGGGGCTTGGTGGTGGGGGAAAGAGGGGTACTGGGAAAAGGGGAGGTCCCCCTTCCCCCTCAACCCCTTCCTCCCCTCTCCTGTCCACCTCCATCCCCACTCCCTCCCCCCTCTTCCCCAACTCCCTCCCCCCTCCCTCCCCACCTCCCTCACCCCTCCCCCCTAACTCCCCCCCCACCCCTCCTTCCCTCCATCCCTCCCCCCTCCCTCCACCCTTCAATCCCTCTCCCCCTCCCACCTCCTTCCACCATCCCTCCCCCCCTTCCGGTTACAATGGAAACCCTACGGGGACGGGCCCAAGGGGGAAAGAAGGGTACTGGGAAAAAGCGGAGGTCACCCTCCCTCCCCCCTTCCACCCTCCCCTCCCCCCTCCCTCACCCTCCCCCCCTACCCCCCTCCCTCCCCCCTCCACCTCCCCTCCCCCCTCCCTCCCTCTCCCCACTCCACACCTCCCTCCTCCCTCCCTCCCCCTTCCCCCCCCACTCCCCCTCCCGGTTACAATAGGAACACTACGAGGATGGGCCCAACGGGGAAAGGGGGTACTAGGAAAAGGGAGGTCCCCCTCCTTCCCCCCTCCCTCCCCCCTTCCCCCTCCCTCCCCCCTTCCCCCCTCCCTCCCCCCTTCCCCCCTCCCTCCCCCCCTTCCCCTTCCCTCCCCCCTTCCCCCCTCCCTCCCCTTCCCCCTCCCTCCCCCCTTCCCCCCCACCCTCCCCCCTTCCCCCCTCCCTCCCCCCCTTCCCCCTTCCCCCCCTCCCCTCCCCCCTTCCCCCTCCCCCCCCTCCCCTCCCCCCTCCCCTCCCCCCTCTCTCCCCCTTCCCACCCCCACCCCCCCTACCCCCTCCCTCCCCTCTCCTTCCCCCTCCCCCCCTCCCTTCCCGTCCTCCCTCCCCCTCCCCTCCTCCCTCCACACCTCCCTCCTCCCTCCCTCCCCCTTCCCTCCCTCCCCCTCCTCCCGGTTACAATGGAATCCCTACGAGGACAGGCCCAACGGGGAAAGAGGAGTACTGGGAAAAGGGGTGGTCCCCCCTCCCTCCCCCCCTTCCCCCTCCCCTCCCCCCTCCCTCCACCCTCCCCTCCTCCCTCCCCCTACCCCCTCCCTCCCCTCTCCCTCCCCCCTTCCCCCTCCCCTCCCCCCCCCCCTCCCCTCCTCCCTCCCTCCCCCTTCCCATCCCCCCACTCCCCTCCCGGTTACAATGGAAAACCTACGAGGACGGGCCCAACGGGCAGCACTTGTGCTAGTCTATCTAGCTAATCTTACTAAAACTCTGACTTGTATGTATATTTGTAACAGTGATTTCGGCTGATTTCTGCAAAACGGTGAGGCGTAGCGCCACAATC
>NC_135979.1:23850729-23855729 GCF_053455715.1 Rhinoraja longicauda
AAGGTAGCTTCAATTTGAACGAAAGTACTTACAATAGTTGCCCAGGTTAATGGTGAATACGGCGGTACAAAAATCGTAGCGCTTTGGTGTACCGTCTAGGAGGAGTAGGGTTTGTAAGTAATCTTCCGTACATACACATATACATACATACATACGGAATGTTGGACCGCAGAGTTTTAGTATTATACTAGAAAAGAGGGCCCGTTGGGCCCGTCCCCACACCCCCCATTCTCACTCCCCCAGCCCCACTCTTACTCTCCAAGTGTGCCCGTTGGGCCCGGAAAAGAGGGCCCGTTGGGCCCGTCCCCACACCCCCCATTCTCTCCTCCCCCAGCCCCACTCTTACTCTCCAAGTGTGCCCGTTGGGCCCGTCCTCCTGATCTGTGTATGTCAAGTGACCACTATAGCCTTCATTCTTTTTTTTTTTCCCTAATCAGATGTTTGTTTGTTTTTTTCCTAATCAGATGTGCAGTACTTTGGTCAACGTGGGTTGTTTTTAAATGTGCTATACAAATAAAACTGACTTGACTTGACTTGACTTGCAATAACAAAAAAGACTTCTTGGAAGCTTTTCGAAACAATGTAGCCGTCACAAGCTGAAAACTAAATCCTTGCTGAAAACTAAATCCTTTTCTGGAAACTTTTGGAAACAAATGTAGCCCCTTGAAGAAAAGGGTTAGAAATGAAAAATTTAAACTTTAATATCTCTCTAGCTTTAAAAAGGTAGCTTCAATTTGAACGAAAGTACTTACAATAGTTGCCCAGGTTAATGGTGAATACGGCGGTACAAAAATCGTAGCGCTTTGGTGTACCGTCTAGGAGGAGTAGGGTTTGTAAGTAATCTTCCGTACATACACATATACATACATACATACGGAATGTTGGACCGCAGAGTTTTAGTATTATATAGATAGATAGATAACTAGAAAAGAGGGCCCGTTGGGCCCGTCCCCACACCCCCCATTCTCTCCTCCCCCCAGCCCCACCCTTACTCTCCAAGTGTGCCCGTTGGGGAGGGCCCGTTGGGCCCGTCCCCACACCCCCCATTCTCTCCTCCCCCAGCCCCACTCTTACTCTCCAAGATGTTTTGTTTTTTTTTCCTAATCAGATGTGCAGTACTTTGGTCAACGTGGGTTGTTTTTAAATGTGCTATACAAATAAAATTGACTTGACTTGACTTGACTTGACTTGCAATAACAAAAAAGACTTCTTGGAAGCTTTTCGAAACAATGTAGCCGTCACAAGCTGAAAACTAAATCCTTGCTGAAAACTAAATGATTTTCTGTAAACTTTTTGAAACAAATGTAGCCCCTTGAAGAAAAGGGTTAGAAATGAAAATTTAAACTTTAATATCTCTCTAGCTTTAAAAAGGTAGCTTCAATTTGAACGAAAGTACTTACAATAGTTGCCCAGGTTAATGGTGAATACGGCGGTACAAAAAATCGTAGCGCTTTGGTGTACCGTCTTGGAGGAGTAGGGTTTGTAAGTTAAACTTCCGTACATACACACATACATCCCTACATACGAACGCAGAGTTTTAGTATTATACTAGAAAAGAGGGCCCGTTGGGCCCGTCCCCACACCCCCCATTCTCTCCTCCCCCAGCCCCACCCTTACTCTCCAAGTGTGCCCGTTGGGGAGGGCCCGTTGGGCCCGTCCCCACACCCCCCATTCTCTCCTCCCCCAGCCCCACTCTTACTCTCCAAGATGTTTTTTTTTTTTTTCCTAATCAGATGTGCAGTACTTTGGTCAACGTGGGTTGTTTTTAAATGTGCTATACAAATAAAAGTGACTTGACTTGACTTGACTTGACTTGCAATAACAAAAAAGACTTCTTGGAAGCTTTTCGAAACAATGTAGCCGTCACAAGCTGAAAACTAAATCCTTGCTGAAAACTAAATCCTTTTCTGGAAACTTTTGGAAACAAATGTAGCCCCTTGAAGAAAAGGGTTAGAAATGAAAAATTTAAACTTTAATATCTCTCTAGCTTTAAAAAGGTAGCTTCAATTTGAACGAAAGTACTTACAATAGTTGCCCAGGTTAATGGTGAATACGGCGGTACAAAAATCGTAGCGCTTTGGTGTACCGTCTAGGAGGAGTAGGGTTTGTAAGTAATCTTCCGTACATACACATATACATACATACATACGGAATGTTGGACCGCAGAGTTTTAGTATTATATAGATAGATAGATAGATAGATAGATAGATAGATAGAAGATAGATAGATAGATAGATAGATAGATAGATAGATAGATAGATAGATAGATATATGCGCGTAACAGCGGTTTCTCTGATTTCGTCAAAATGGTGAACCGTAGCGCCACGATTTTTGCACCGCCTTAATCACCACGCGGTTATCTGCTGCAAAATTGTTTTTTATTTAATTCGGTCACATGTTTTTTAAGTTACAGAGGTTTTAAAGCGCTCCCCCCCCCCCCCCTAAATTATAGGGGGCGCTGTGGTGCGGATTTATTGAAGGTCTTCAGATTATGATGTCACAATGCCCCTGTGAGATGGGGGATACATTGTTGCGAATACAGGCGCTGTGGTGCGGATTTATTGAAGGTCTTCAGCTTATGATGTCACAATGCCCCTGTAAGATGGGTGATACATTGTTGCGAATACAGATCGCCGTGAGAAGCACTTGGTCAAGTCAAGTCAAGTCAATTTTATTTGTATAGCACATTTAAAAACAACCCACGTTGACCAAAGTGCTGTACATCTGATTAGGTACTAAGGAAAAAAATGAAATATACAGTGGCACGCAAACAGTTCACAGTACCTCCTCAATGAGCCTCAAACGCTAGGGAGTAGAAATAGGTTTTGAGCCTGGACTTAAAGGAGTGGATGGAGGGGGCAGTTCTGATGGGGAGGGATGCTGTTCCACAGTCTAGGAGCTGCAACCGCAAAAGCTCGGTAACCCCTGAGCTCGGTCCCCCATCCACGAAGGGGGGACTGGGGAGGGGGACAACAGGGGTCGTTGCGGAGGGGCTTGGTGGTGGGGGAAAGAGGGGTACTGGGAAAAGGGGAGGTCCCCTTCCCCCCTCAACCCCTTCATCCCCCCTCCTTCCCACCTCCATCCCCACTCCCTCCCCCCTCCTCCCCCTCCCTCCCCAACTCCCTCCCCCTCCCTCCCCACCTCCCTCACCCATCCCCCCCTAACTCCCCCACTCCCTCCTTCCCTCCATCCCTCCCTCCCCCAATCCCTCCCCCCTCCCTCCACCCTTCCATCCCTCTCCCCCTCCCCCCTCCTTCCACCCTCCCTCCCCTCTCCCGGTTACAATGGAAATCCTACGGGGACGGGCCCAACGGGGAAAGAGGGGTACTGGGAAAAGGGGAGGTCCCCCTCCCTCCCCGTTCCCCCTCCCTCCCCCTCCCCCCTTACCCACCTCCCTCCCCTCTCCCTCCCCCCCTTCCCCCTCCACCCCCCTCCCCTCCCTCCCCCTCCCCTCCTCCCTCCACACCTCCCTCCACACCTCCCTCCTCCCTCCCTCCCTTCCCCTTCCCTCCCTCCCCTCCCGGTTACAATGGAAACCCTACGAGGACGGGCCCAACGGGGAAAGAGTGGTACTGGGAAAAGGGGAGGTCCCCCTCCCTCCCCCTTCCCCCTCCCCTCCACCCCTCCCTCCCCCCCTACCCCTCTCCCTCCCCCCCTTCCCCCCTCCCCCCTCCCTCCCCCTCCCCTCCTCCCTCCACACCTCCCTCCTCCCTCCCTCCCACTTCCCTCCCTCCCCTCCTCCCGGTTACAATGGAAACCCTACGAGGACGGGCCAACGGGGAAAGAGGGGTACTGGGAAAAGGGGAGGTCCCCCTCCCTCCCCCCTTCCCCTCTCCGCTCCCCCCTCCCTCCCCCTTCCCTCCTTCCACCCTCCCTCCCCCCCTCCCAGTTACAATGGAAACCCTACGGGGATGGGCCCAACGGGGAAAGAGGTGTACTGGGAAAAGGGGAGGTCCCCCTCAATCCCCCCTCCTCTCTCCCCCCTCCCCCCTTCCCCCTCCCCTCCCCTCCTCCCTCCCCCTCCCCTCCTCCCTACACACCTCCCTCCTCCCTCCCTCCCCCTCCCTCCCCCCCGGTTACAATGGAAACCCTACGAGGACGGGCCCAACGGGGAAAGAGGGGTACTGGGAAAAGGGGAGGTCCCCCTCCCTCCCTCCTTCCCCTCCCCCTTCCTCCCCCCTCCCCCCCTACCCCCCCTCCCTCCCCTCTCCCTCCCCCTTCCCCCCACCCCTCCCCCCCTCCCTCCCCCTCCCCCCCTATCCCCCTCCCTCCCCTCTCCCCTCCCCCCTCCCCCCCTCCCTCCCCCTCCCCCTCCTCCCTCCCTCCCCCTTCCCTCCCCCCCACTCCCCTCCCGGTTACAATGGAAACCCTACGAGGACGGGCCCAACGGGCACACTTAAAACTCAGATCTTGTATATATATCTTTTTGGGGTTTGACCTGTTTTGCGCGTAACAGCGATTGCCGCAAAACGGTGAACCGTAGCGCGACGGTTTTGGCACCGCCTTAATCGCCAACCTCCCAAACGACCGGCCGTGATATTTTCATTTGATTTAGTCGCATGTTTTTTAAGTTACAGAGGTTTTAAAGCGCTGCCCCCCCCCCCCTTTAAAGGGGGGCGCTGCAGCGCGGATTTAGTCTTCAGCGTGTGATGTCACAATGCCCCTGTGAGATGAGCTCGAGCTGACCCCCCTTCAGCGTGTGACGTCACAATGGACAAGCAGCTGCTATTGCGTGTCCACTCTTTACAAATTTACATTTTTTAATTTTTAACCTTTTTTTTCAAAAGGTCTTCAGCTTGCGACGTCACAATGCTTGTGTGAGATGGGTGCTACATTGTTGCGAAAAGCAACTTATTGTTTTTTAATGTTGTGTTTTTTATTGCAAGTCACTTAACATACACAGTTCAGCATAGGGCCCCTATGCTCGTGGGCCACCGGGGCAAGTGTTTTGAAAAAAGCACTTAGAGTGTGTCTGGGGGAGAAAGAGAATGGGGGTGGGT